>NC_084616.1:76840580-77000580 GCF_033978795.1 Nerophis ophidion
GCGAGAGCTGAAGATCCCGGTCAGATGAAGCCATCAGGACCACATCATCTGCAAAAAGCAGAGACCTAATCCTGCAGCCACCAAACCGGATCCCCTGAACGCCCTGACTGCGCATAGAAACTTTCTCCATAAAAGTTATGAACAGAATCGGTGACAGTGTGGTTTTCGTCCTGGTCGTGGAACTGTGGACCAGCTCTATACTCTCGTCAGGGTTCTTGCGGGTGCATGGGAGTTTGCCCAACCAGTCTACATGTGCTTTGTGGACTTGGAGAAGGCATTGGACCGTGTCCCTCGGGAAGTCCTGTGGGGAGTGCTCAGAGAGTATGGGGTATCGGACTGTCTTATTGTGGCGGTCCACTCCCTGTATGATCAGTGTCAGAACTTGGTCCGCATTGCCGGCAGTAAGTCGGACACGTTTCCAGTGAGGGTTGGACTTACCCATTCTGTTCATATATTGCACTCTGATTTAATAATTTTTTTACTCCGTCTAGCGGCCACTGAAATCAAAAGTAGCTGCAAGGATGCATGATTCCAATATATTGAGTCTCACTTGTATTGTTTTAAATGTTTACCCTTTTTAGCATTAACTTCTGTGATTAAAAAAAAATAAAAAAATCCATAATTAAGTTTGATCATACTTTTATTTTAATACTATTGCTTGCAAGTTCAGAAAAAACAAAGTCAAAAATATTATTACAAACCCCGTTTCCATATGAGTTGGGAAATTGTGTTAGATGTAAATATAAACAGAATACAATGATTTGCAAATCCTTTTCAAGCCATATTCAGTTGAATATGCTACAAAGACAACATATTTGATGTTCAAACTCATAAACTTTATTTTTGTGTGCAAATAATAATTAACTTTAGAATTTGATGCCAGCAACACGTGACAAAGAAGTTGGGAAAGGTGGCAATAAATACTGATAAAGTTGAGGAGTGCTCATCAAACACTTATTTGGAACATCCCACAGGTGTGCAGGCTAATTGGG
Source organism: Nerophis ophidion (assembly GCF_033978795.1). Taxonomy (NCBI): domain Eukaryota; kingdom Metazoa; phylum Chordata; class Actinopteri; order Syngnathiformes; family Syngnathidae; genus Nerophis; species Nerophis ophidion. The sequence goes on from NC_084616.1 coordinate 76,841,573, forward strand.
AACAGGTGGGTGCCATGATTGGATATAAAAACAGCTTCCCAAAAAAATGCTCAGTCTTTCACAAGAAAGGATGGGGCGAGGTACACCCCTTTGTCCACAACTGCGTGAGCAAATAGTCAAACAGTTTAAGAACAACCTTTCTCAAAGTGACATTGCAAGAAATTTAGGGATTTCAACATCTACGCTCCATAATATCATCAAAAGGTTCAGAGAATCTGGAGAAATCACTCCATGTAAGCGGCATGGCCGGAAACCTACATTGGATGACTGTGACCTTCGACCCCTCAGACGGCACTGTATCAAAAACCGACATCAATCTCTAAAGGATATCACCACATGGGCTCCGGAACAGTTCAGAAAACCACTGTCTCTAAATACAGTTGGTCGCTACATCTGTAAGTGCAAGTTAAAGCTCTACTATGCAAAGTGAAAGCCATTTATCAACAACATCCAGAAACACCGCCAGCTTCTCTGGGCCCGAGATCATCTAAGATGGACTGATGCAAAGTGGAAAAGTGTTCTGTGGTCTGACGAGTCCACATTTCAAATTGGTTTTGGAAAATGTTGACATTGTGTCATCCGGACCAAAGGGGAAGCGAACCATCCAGACTGTTATCCACGCAAAGTTGAAAAGCCAGCATGTGTGATGGTATGGGGGTGCATTAGTGCCCAAGGCATGGGTAACTTACACATCTGTGAAGGCCCCATTAATGCTGAAAGGTAAATACAGCTTTTGGAACAACAGATACTGCCATCTAAGCACCGTCTTTTTCATGGACGCCCCTGCTTATTTCAGCAAGACAATGCCAAGCCACATTCAGCACGTGTTACAACAGCGTGGCTTCGTACAAAAAGACTGCGGGTACTTTCCTGGCCCGCCTGCAGTCCGGACCTGTCTCCCATGTAAATGTGTGGCGCATTATGAAGCGTAAAATAGGACAGCGGAGACCCCGGACTGTTGAAGGACTGAAGCTCTACATAAAACAAGAATGGGAAAGAATTCCACTTTCAAAGCTTCAACAATTAGTTTCCTCAGTTCCCAAACGTTTATTGAGTGTTGTTAAAAGAAAAGGTGATGTAACACAGTGGTGAACATGCCCTTTCCCAACTACTTTGGCACATGTTGCAGCCATGAAATTCTAAGTTAATTATTATTTGCAAAAAAAATCAAGTTTATGAGTTTGAACATCAAATATGTTGTCTTTGTAGCATATTCAACTGAATATGGCTTGAAAAGGATTTGCAAATCATTGTATTCTGTTTATATTTACATCTAACACAATTTCCCAACTCATATGGAAACGGGGTTTGTACTTCCAGCGCGGTTAGAAATCCTACTAAATTCTCACGAGACCGTGCTGTGTGTAATAAGTATGCATATTTAACCTTTTAGGTCCGTCTCGGTGCTCTTTAGGAATTAATTGCACCTGCTGGGCGTCTCATTAGACTTTCGGCTCATTTGCAAACAACCTATGCATAACTCTTCAAAAGAAGCGTGGTGTGTACACTGTTTTATGTAACATGATGCTAATTTGTTGCAACTGAATTAATGAGTGCATTTTACTAATTAAGCATTAGGAATATATTTAATTAATCGGCGGTCACTCGGAACGAGTATGACGATCCTCCTGGTAGGGGTGTATCCCTTTATGGAGGATGCCTGTGCGTGACTTTGTTCAACGTGGGGAGACTGGGGCACAGACCAGGGTCCAGTGGCATGGAGTCCAAGACAACTGGGGACCCTTTTCTGCTGCAGCCTTCTTTCGCATTGCAGCCGTTGTGGTAGTTCTTACATTTACCGTCTTCCGCCTGCTCCGCCGTTGAGGTCTTCACCGTATCCCTGGCGAGTAGGCTGTCAGGTACTAGGCCTTTGCCAAGGTCCACCTGGGGTAACAGTAGTAAAGGGGTTAACCTCCCAGTGCCCCAAGACCCCCAAAGAGAAGCCTCCACTGCCGGATGCACTTGAACCTCATGCCAAGGATGTATTTATTAGGGTCCTTGGCCCATGGCAAAGGACTCCTGTGGAGTCCTTTGCCATGGGCCAAGAACCCTATTGAAACTGCTGTGTTTTATTATTATTCCGCACCTCCGCGCTGTAATTTGACCCCCTTAACATGCTTCAAAACTCACCAAATTTGACACACACACGTCGGTATAGCAAACCTTCCCAACATATTAGGCAACCAATCCCCCAAAATGAAAATTGCGCTCTAGCGCCCCCTAGGAAAAAATTACAGACAAAACTGCATGTAACTTCTGTTAGGAATGTCATAGCGACATGAAACAAAAACTCCTATGTAGGTCCGACTTAGACCCAATTTTCATACACTCACTTCTTTCAGCAAAAATCTACAGGAAGTTGGCAAAAACCCCTTCAAAATAAAATTTTCGCAAAAATTGCAATTTTTGCCTCTTTGCGCTGTAATTTGACCCCTTTAAAATGCTTCAAAAGTCACCAAACTTGGCGCACACATAAGGACTGGCGAATATTGCGATCTAATGAAAAAACCAAACCCCAAAACTCAAAATTGCGCTCTAGAGCTATTTTTGAATAAAACACTGAAAAAACTGCTCCTAGGAAGAAAACACGGACAAAACTGCTTGTAAATTCCGGTAAGAATGTCGGAGAGACATGAAACAAAAACCTCCATGTAGGTCTCGCTTAGACCTACATTTCATAGATTGACAACCCCCAACAAAAATCAACAGGAAGTTTGCAATCCCCCCTTCAAAACAAAAGTTTTGTAAAAACCGGTCACCTTTCTACAAACATTATCTCCTCTGAGTGCGTTTGTTGTTTTGGCTTCAAACTCGCACAGGAGACAGATTGAACCCTTCTGATTAAAAGTATTGAACAGAGTTTTGATAAGTTCTCAGGTTTTGATTTTACGCGCCTTCAAAGAACCCCTGTGCAAAGTCTCCTAAAAAATGTAATTTTTGCCTCTTTGAGCTGTTATTTGACCCCCTTAAAATGCTTTTAAACTCACCAAACTTGACACACACATCAGGTCTGGCAAAAATTGCGATCTGATGAAAAAACCTAACCTCAAAACTCAAAATTGCGCTCTACCGCCCCCCTAGGAATACAACACGGACAAACTGCTCCTAGGAAGAAAACACAGACAAAACTGCTTGTAACTTCCGGTAGGAATGTCAGAGAGACATGAAACAAAAAACACTATGTAGGTCTCACTTAGACCTACATTTTAATAATTAACATATTTGAGCAAAAATCAACAGGAAGTTTGATATTTTCACTTCAATACAACAACTGCATTACTTTCACAATGCATTAGATTCTCAAAATAGTGACTCCAAGGCGTCTTCTAACGTGGGTCTCGGGGGCAGCAGCCAAAGGCGGACCCGACCAATGCTGCTTGCAGCTTTAATTTAATATTGTTTCTATATAATACAGCAGTTATGCATAATTGGAAAATTGCTATTAAGTTTTGAATTGTATGTTGCTATCGTTAAATTTTTTTTATTGTAATATTTCTTGCCCAGGTTACTAAATAATTCAATGCAGGTGCAGTCCTTGATTGTGTTGTTGTTTTCATCTATTGCTGGTGTAAGTGATGATTGACACGCGTCGTCTTGTGTTCGAGTGCTCCTCCCCTTACGTTGCGACCCCCCCCCCCTGCCGTGTGCCTCCGTCTTGCTACTCGTCGACTGATCAAACGAGCGTTGCCGTTGCTTGGCGACAAGTGTGCGTTGGTTCTGAGATTAATCAGAGCGAGCAAAGGCAGATTTGTCGCAACAGGAGTCGTAAGGGTGTGTAGTGTCAGTCGGGGGGGGGGGGGGGAACGTGTGTGTATTTTTGTGGTCGGTTGAGCTCGGATGCAGCGAGACATGGAATGTAGTGAAAATGTGTCTACAAAATGTACACTTATGAGAAATACTTTTTAATTCCTGTATTTTCCTGGCTCTGTGGCTTTGTGGTTAGAGTTCAAACCCCGGCGGGTCATACCAAAGACTATAAAAATGAGACCCATTACCTCCCTGCTTGAAACTCAGCATCAAAGGTTGGAATTGGGGGTTGAATCACCCAAAATGACTCCCGGGCGTGGCCAACGCTGCTGCTCACTGCTCCCCTCACCTCCCAAGGGGTTGAACAAGGGAATGGGTCAAATGCAGAGGACACATTTCACCACAGCTTAATCATTCTGTCCATGCCACGTAAGTTTTTGGTTTGTTTAAATGCCACAATTTGTGTCTTTTGTCCTTTTGTCCATAGTCATGCCTTTGTGCTAGTTTTTGTTTTCAGTAGTCAAGTTTGTTCTCCGCCACTGTGCGCGCCTTTTGTCTGCCTTTCGTTAGTCATAGTCTTTAAGAATAAATATGTACTTACATTCACGTCTCGCTCGTGCCAACTTTCCTTTGCATCGGAAGAACAATCCAAACCCCAAAGTCCACGGTTAGATAGATAGATAGTATTTTAAATCCAAGGACGCTTCTTAGTTACATCGCAATCATTGTGGAATTGATCTAATCTTTGAACCCTGCGGTTTATACAAAGTTGCGCTTAATCTATTGATTGAAATTACAGAAGAAATGACCGATGCAATAGAACAGGGGTCGGGAACCTTTTTGGCTGGGAGAGCCATGAAAGCCACATATTTTAAAATGTATTTCCATGAGAGCCATATAATATTTTTTAACACTGAACACATGCAGAATGGGTGACAAAGGACAGCCTTGGCGGAGTCCAACCCTCACTGGAAATGTGTCCGACTTATGCGGACCAAGTTCTGACACTGATCATACAGGAAGCGGACCGCCACAATAAGACAGTCCGATACCCCATACTCTCTGAGCACTCCCCACAGGACTTCCCGAGGGACACGGTCCAATGCCTTCTCCAAGTCCACAAAGCACATGTAGACTGGTTGGGCAAACTCCCATGCACCCTCAAGAACCCTGCCCAGAGTATAGAGCTGGTCTACCGTTCCACGACCAGGACGAAAACCACACTGTTCCTCCTGAATCCGAGGTTCGACTATCCGGCGTGGCCTCCTCTCCAGTACACCTGAATAAACCTTACCGGGAAGGCTGAGAAGTGTGATCTCACGATAGTTGGAACACACCCTCCGGTCCCCTTTCTTAAAGACAGGAACCACCACCCCGGTCTGCCAATCCAGAGGTACCGCCCCCGATGTCCACGCGATGCTGCAGAGTCTTGTCAACCACTGGATCGGTTCGCAGCCGAGTGTGAAGCAACCGGAATGAGAATCAGCACCTCCCCAAGTCCGAGTCCATGGTTCTCGCCCGGAAAAGGGTGGAATGCCATCTCCGGGTTGGGGAGGAGACCCTGCCCCAAGTGGAGGAGTTCAAGTACCTAGGAGTCTTGTTCACGAGTGGGGGAAGAGTGGATCGTGAGATCGACAGGCGGATCGGTGCGGCGTCTTCAGTAATGCGGACGTTGTACCGATCCGTTGTGGTGAAGAAGGAGCTGAGCCGGAAGGCAAAGCTCTCAATTTACCGGTCGATCTACGTTCCCATCCTCACCTATGGTCATGAGCTTTGGGTCATGACCGAAAGGATAAGATCACGGGTACAAGCGGCCGAAATGAGTTTCCTCCGCCGTGTGGCGGGTCTCTCCCTTAGAGATAGGGTGAGAAGCTCTGCCATCCGGGAGGAACTCAACGTAAAGCCGCTGCTCCTCCACATGGAGAGGAGCCAGATGAGGTGGTTCGGGCATCTGGTCAGGATGCCACCCGAACGCCTCCCTAGGGAGGTGTTTAGGGCACGTCCAACCGGTAGGAGGCCACGGGGAAGACCCAGGACACGTTGGGAAGACTATGTCTCCCGGCTGGCCTGGGAACGCCTCGGGATCCCCCGGGAAGAGCTAGACGAAGTGGCTGGGGAGAGGGAAGTCTGGGTTTCCCTGCTTAGGCTGTTGCCCCCGCGACCCGACCTCGGATAAGCGGAAGAAGATGGATGGATGGATGGATGGATGGATGAATACATGCATTAACAAAGAAGCAGTAGCAAATGGATGGATGGATTTTTAAGTAAGACCAACATTTTTAGAGTATAATAATATAATATTGATGGAGTGCAGGTCTTGCTGTGGATTCAGTTTCTGAGATGCTCTGCAATTATAATTAATAAAATCCTTTCAAGACCGGTGCTTAGGAATTTCGTCGACTAAATCTAATTTAATTTAGATGACCAACCCAATAGTAAAACACATTTTGGTTAAAAGACTAACTGAAACTAATTTAAAAACCTGTGTTTAGGAATTTCGTCGACTAAATCTAATTTAATTTATGTGACCAACTCAATAGTAAAACACATTTTGGTCAAAAGACTAACTGAAACTAATTTAAAAACCTTTGTTTAGGAATTTCGTCGACTAAATCTAATTTAATTTAGATGACCAACCCAATACTAAAACACATTTTGGTTAAAAGACTAACTGAAACTAATTTAAAAACCCGTGCTTAGGAATTTCGTCGACTAAATCTAATTTAATTTAGATGACCAACCCAATAGTAAAACACATTTTGGTTAAAAGACTAACTGAAACTAATTTAAAAACCTTTGTTTAGGAATTTCGTCGACTAAATCTAATTTAATTTAGATGACCAACCCAATACTAAAACACATTTTGGTTAAAAGACTTACTGAAACTAATTTAAAAACCTGTGTTTAGGAATTTTGTCGACTAAATCTAATTTAATTTAGATGACCAACCCAATACTAAAACACATTTTGGTTAAAAGACTAACTGAAACTAATTTAAAAACCCGTGCTTAGGAATTTTGGCGACTAAATCTAATTTAATTTAGATGACCAACCCAATACTAAAACACATTTTGGTTAAAAGACTTACTGAAACTAATTTAAAAACCTGTGTTTAGGAATTTTGTCGACTAAATCTAATTTAATTTAGATGACCAACCCAATAGTAAAACACATTTTGGTTAAAAGACTAACTGAAACTAATTTAAAAACCTTTGTTTAGGAATTTCGTCGACTAAATCTAATTTAATTTATGTGACCAACTCAATAGTAAAACACATTTTGGTTAAAAGACTTACTGAAACTAATTTAAAAACCTGTGTTTAGGAATTTTGTCGACTAAATCTAATTTAATTTAGATGACCAACCCAATAGTAAAACACATTTTGGCTACAAGACCAACTGAAACTAATTTAAAAACGTGTGTTTAGGAATTTTGTCGACTAACTCTAATTTAATTTAGATGACCAACCCAATAGTAAAACACATTTCGGTTAAAAGACTAACTGAAACTAATTTAAAAACCCGTGTTTAGGAATTTTGTCGACTAAATCTAATTTAATTTAGATGACCAACCCAATACCAAAACACATTTTGGTTAAAAGACTAACTGAAACTAATTTAAAAACCTTTGTTTAGGAATTTCGTCGACTAAATCTAATTTAATTTAGATGACCAACCCAATACTAAAACACATTTTGGTTAAAAGACTAACTGAAACTAATTTAAAAACCCGTGCTTAGGAATTTCGTCGACTAAATCTAATTTAATTTAGATGACCAACCCAATAGTAAAACACATTTTGGTTAAAAGACTAACTGAAACTAATTTAAAAACCTTTGTTTAGGAATTTCGTCGACTAAATCTAATTTAATTTAGATGACCAACCCAATACTAAAACACATTTTGGTTAAAAGACTAACTGAAACTAATTTAAAAACCCGTGCTTAGGAATTTCGTCGACTAAATCTAATTTAATTTAGATGACCAACCCAATAGTAAAACACATTTTGGTTAAAAGACTAACTGAAACTAATTTAAAAACCTGTGTTTAGGAATTTTGTCGACTAAATCTAATTTAATTTAGATGACCAACCCAATAGTAAAACACATTTTGGTTAAAAGACTAACTGAAACTAATTTAAAAACCCGTGCTTAGGAATTTCGTCGACTAAATCTAATTTAATTTAGATGACCAACCCAATACTAAAACACATTTTGGTTAAAAGACTAACTGAAACTAATTTAAAAACCCGTGCTTAGGAATTTCGTCGACTAAATCTAATTTAATTTAGATGACCAACCCAATACCAAAACACATTTTGGTTAAAAGACTAACTGAAACTAATTTAAAAACCTGTGTTTAGGAATTTCGTCGACTAAATCTAATTTAATTTAGATGACCAACCCAATAGTAAAACACATTTTGGTTAAAAGACTAACTGAAACTAATTTAAAAACCCGTGCTTAGGAATTTTGGCGACTAAATCTAATTTAATTTAGATGACCAACCCAATACTAAAACACATTTTGGTTAAAAGACTTACTGAAACTAATTTAAAAACCTGTGTTTAGGAATTTTGTCGACTAAATCTAATTTAATTTAGATGACCAACCCAATAGTAAAACACATTTTGGTTAAAAGACTAACTGAAACTAATTTAAAAACCTTTGTTTAGGAATTTCGTCGACTAAATCTAATTTAATTTAGATGACCAACCCAATACTAAAACACATTTTGGTTAAAAGACTAACTGAAACTAATTTAAAAACCCGTGCTTAGGAATTTCGTCGACTAAATCTAATTTAATTTAGATGACCAACCCAATAGTAAAACACATTTTGGTTAAAAGACTAACTGAAACTAATTTAAAAACCTTTGTTTAGGAATTTCGTCGACTAAATCTAATTTAATTTAGATGACCAACCCAATACTAAAACACATTTTGGTTAAAAGACTAACTGAAACTAATTTAAAAACCCGTGCTTAGGAATTTCGTCGACTAAATCTAATTTAATTTAGATGACCAACCCAATACTAAAACACATTTTGGTTAAAAGACTTACTGAAACTAATTTAAAAACCTGTGTTTAGGAATTTTGTCGACTAAATCTAATTTAATTTAGATGACCAACCCAATACTAAAACACATTTTGGTTAAAAGACTAACTGAAACTAATTTAAAAACCCGTGCTTAGGAATTTTGGCGACTAAATCCAATTTAATTTAGATGACCAACCCAATAGTAAAACACATTTTGGCTAAAAGACTAACTGAAACTAATTTAAAGACCTGTGTTTAGGAATTTTGTCGACTAAATCTAATTTAATTTAGATGACCAACCCAATAGTAAAACACATTTTGGCTACAAGACTAACTGAAACTAATTTAAAAACGTGTGTTTAGGAATTTTGTCGACTAACTCTAATTTAATTTAGATGACCAACCCAATAGTAAAACACATTTTGGTTAAAAGACTAACTGAAACTAATTTAAAAACCCGTGCTTAGGAATTTCGTCGACTAAATCTAATTTAATTTAGATGACCAACCCAATAGTAAAACACATTTTGGTTAAAAGACTAACTGAAACTAATTTAAAAACCTTTGTTTAGGAATTTCGTCGACTAAATCTAATTTAATTTAGATGACCAACCCAATACTAAAACACATTTTGGTTAAAAGACTAACTGAAACTAATTTAAAAACCCGTGCTTAGGAATTTCGTCGACTAAATCTAATTTAATTTAGATGACCAACCCAATACTAAAACACATTTTGGTTAAAAGACTTACTGAAACTAATTTAAAAACCTGTGTTTAGGAATTTTGTCGACTAAATCTAATTTAATTTAGATGACCAACCCAATACTAAAACACATTTTGGTTAAAAGACTAACTGAAACTAATTTAAAAACCCGTGCTTAGGAATTTTGGCGACTAAATCCAATTTAATTTAGATGACCAACCCAATAGTAAAACACATTTTGGCTAAAAGACTAACTGAAACTAATTTAAAGACCTGTGTTTAGGAATTTTGTCGACTAAATCTAATTTAATTTAGATGACCAACCCAATAGTAAAACACATTTTGGCTACAAGACTAACTGAAACTAATTTAAAAACGTGTGTTTAGGAATTTTGTCGACTAACTCTAATTTAATTTAGATGACCAACCCAATAGTAAAACACATTTTGGTTAAAAGACTAACTGAAACTAATCTAAAGACCTGTGTTTAGGAATTTTGTCGACTAAATCTAATTTAATTTAGATGACCAACCCAATAGTAAAACACATTTTGGCTACAAGACTAACTGAAACTAATTTAAAAACGTGTGTTTAGGAATTTTGTCGACTAACTCTAATTTAATTTAGATGACCAACCCAATAGTAAAACACATTTTGGTTAAAAGACTAACTGAAACTAATTTAAAAACCCGTGTTTAGGAATTTTGTCGACTAAATCTAATTTAATTTAGATGACCAACCCAATACCAAAACACATTTTGGTTAAAAGACTAACTGAAACTAATTTAAAAACCTTTGTTTAGGAATTTCGTCGACTAAATCTAATTTAATTTAGATGACCAACCCAATACTAAAACACATTTTGGTTAAAAGACTAACTGAAACTAATTTAAAAACCCGTGCTTAGGAATTTCGTCGACTAAATCTAATTTAATTTAGATGACCAACCCAATAGTAAAACACATTTTGGTTAAAAGACTAACTGAAACTAATTTAAAAACCTTTGTTTAGGAATTTCGTCGACTAAATCTAATTTAATTTAGATGACCAACCCAATACTAAAACACATTTTGGTTAAAAGACTTACTGAAACTAATTTAAAAACCTGTGTTTAGGAATTTTGTCGACTAAATCTAATTTAATTTAGATGACCAACCCAATACTAAAACACATTTTGGTTAAAAGACTAACTGAAACTAATTTAAAAACCCGTGCTTAGGAATTTTGGCGACTAAATCTAATTTAATTTAGATGACCAACCCAATACTAAAACACATTTTGGTTAAAAGACTTACTGAAACTAATTTAAAAACCTGTGTTTAGGAATTTTGTCGACTAAATCTAATTTAATTTAGATGACCAACCCAATAGTAAAACACATTTTGGCTACAAGACTAACTGAAACTAATTTAAAAACGTGTGTTTAGGAATTTTGTCGACTAACTCTAATTTAATTTAGATGACCAACCCAATAGTAAAACACATTTCGGTTAAAAGACTAACTGAAACTAATTTAAAAACCCGTGTTTAGGAATTTTGTCGACTAAATCTAATTTAATTTAGATGACCAACCCAATACCAAAACACATTTTGGTTAAAAGACTAACTGAAACTAATTTAAAAACCTTTGTTTAGGAATTTCGTCGACTAAATCTAATTTAATTTAGATGACCAACCCAATACTAAAACACATTTTGGTTAAAAGACTAACTGAAACTAATTTAAAAACCCGTGCTTAGGAATTTCGTCGACTAAATCTAATTTAATTTAGATGACCAACCCAATAGTAAAACACATTTTGGTTAAAAGACTAACTGAAACTAATTTAAAAACCTTTGTTTAGGAATTTCGTCGACTAAATCTAATTTAATTTAGATGACCAACCCAATACTAAAACACATTTTGGTTAAAAGACTAACTGAAACTAATTTAAAAACCCGTGCTTAGGAATTTCGTCGACTAAATCTAATTTAATTTAGATGACCAACCCAATAGTAAAACACATTTTGGTTAAAAGACTAACTGAAACTAATTTAAAAACCTGTGTTTAGGAATTTTGTCGACTAAATCTAATTTAATTTAGATGACCAACCCAATAGTAAAACACATTTTGGTTAAAAGACTAACTGAAACTAATTTAAAAACCCGTGCTTAGGAATTTCGTCGACTAAATCTAATTTAATTTAGATGACCAACCCAATACTAAAACACATTTTGGTTAAAAGACTAACTGAAACTAATTTAAAAACCCGTGCTTAGGAATTTCGTCGACTAAATCTAATTTAATTTAGATGACCAACCCAATACCAAAACACATTTTGGTTAAAAGACTAACTGAAACTAATTTAAAAACCTGTGTTTAGGAATTTCGTCGACTAAATCTAATTTAATTTAGATGACCAACCCAATACTAAAACACATTTTGGTTAAAAGACTAACTGAAACTAATTTAAAAACCCGTGTTTAGGAATTTCGTCGACTAAATCTAATTTAATTTAGATGACCAACCCAATACCAAAACACATTTTGGTTAAAAGACTAACTGAAACTAATTTAAAAACCTGTGTTTAGGAATTTCGTCGACTAAATCTAATTTAATTTAGATGACCAACCCAATAGTAAAACACATTTTGGTTAAAAGACTAACTGAAACTAATTTAAAAACCTGTCAAAATTAACATTGGTGAACATTTTTTACATTCAATGTTTTTCCCTTTAAAGACACTGAATTGTAAGGTTTTTTTTAATATAATATTTGCTTGAAACAGTGGATGTGTCTGCACAATTATTTGCACTTAAAAAGGTTTGTTTGTGGTAATAAATATGATTATAAAATTTGAACATAATGTTTGTGTTCAGTTACAATAATAAATAAAATACTTTTTATCATTAATGCAAATTCTTAAACGGGTGCGGTAGAAAACGAATGGATGGATTAAAAATACATGACAGTTTTATATTTCGAACGTTATTTTTAACACTGTGATTACCAGCTGAATTATTCATTACTTATCCTGTTAAGCAATGTCAGCTCAGATTTATCTGAGAGCCAGATGCAGTCATCAAAAGAGCCACATCTGGCTCTAGAGCCATAGGTTCCCTACCCCTGCAATAGATGGTAAAAAAAATGCAGCAACAGTATTTATGGATCTAACTAAAGCATTTGACACGATTAATCACAATATTTTAATCCAAAAACTAGAACGATATGGCATCAGAGGGTTCGTCTTAAACTGGATAAGAAGTTATCTAATGAACAGGAAAGAATACGTGAAGCTAGGCAAACACATTTCTACAACGCTAAATATATCTTGTGGTGTACCTCAGGGATCAATACTAGGACCTACACTATTCAATCTCTACATAAATGACATTTGTAAAGTTACAAGAGATTTAAAGTTAGTATTTATGTGCGGATGATACAACAGCGTTTTGTTCAGGTGAGAACACACAGAAGATAATACAAATAATAACAGAAGAAATGAACAAATTAATAAAATAGTTTGACAAAAACAGACTATCATTGAATCTCAGTAAAACTAAAATAATGCTATTTGGTAACAGTAGAAGAGAAAGTCAAATACAAATATAAATAGACGGAATAGAAATTGAAAGAGTAATTGATGATAAATTGAACTGGAAATCTCATGTAAAAAAATATACAACATAAAGTAGCAAGAAACACGTCAATAATGAATAAAGCCAAATATGTTCTAGACCAGACGTGTCGAACTCAAATACAAAGTGGGACAAAATGTAAAACTGAACAAAGTCGCGGGCCAAGGTTGAACAAATGAACCTTTTAATAGGGACCCAAACACGTTTTGCATTGAATATTGAACAATCAAGGCTTTTATAACTTAAAATGACATGCAAAATCAAGTTTCCAATAATAATAATAATAAAAAAATATTAATGGCATATTAAATAAAATTGAAATAAAAATTCAATGCCTCTTTTGTATTTTCAGCCTTCTGAGGTAATTATCAAAATAAACTTTTTCAACAGGCTAATAATACATTTGAAAATAAAATAATAAGGAATGAATCAAACATTCAAGCCTTGAAGTGGCAAGAGAAAGCATGGGGGGTTGAGGTGGGGGGGGGTGTATATTATTGCGTCCCGGAAGAGTTAGTGCTGCAAGGGGTAATGGTTATTTGTTCTGTTGTGTTTATCTTGTGTTTCGGATCTTCTCCTGAAATGTGTTTGTCATTCTTGTTTGGTGTGGGTTATAAATAAATGATAAATGGGTTGTACTTGTATAGCGCTTTTCTACCCTCAAGGTACTCAAAGCGCTTTGACACTACTTCCACATTCACCCATTCACACACTGATGGAGGGAGCTGCCATGCAAGGCGCTAACCAGCACCCATCAGGAGCAAGGGTGAAGTGTCTTGCTCAGGACACAAGGGACGTGACGAGGTTGGTACTAGGTGGGGATTGAACCAGGGACCCTCGGGTTGCGCACGGCCACTCTGCCACTGCGCCACGCCGTCCCCTATTAACACAATAAGCAGATAAGGGATTTTCCAGAATATCCTAGCAAATGTGTCTAATAACATCTGAATCGCTCCCGCTCTCCTGTTTTTTTTTCTTTCTAATCCTTCACTCTAACTTTCCTCATCCACAAATCTTTCATCCTCGCTCAAATTAATGGGGAAATTGTCGCTTTTTCGGTCCAAATCGCTCTAGTTGCTGGTGGCCATGATTGTAAATAATGTGAGGATGTGAGGAGCTGTCACGCCAAATTTCTTCCCCCCTAAAAAAACCTAAACCCCCCCCCCCCATTTACTTCTGGGGTCATGATTAATACAGACGTTTTGTTAACGCTATATTATTTCACAGTTCACAGTGTGGTGCATATTTGTAACAGTGTTAAAGTTGTTTATACGGCCACCCTCGGCTGTTGACCAAGTATGCCTTGCATTTACTTGTGTCTGTGTGTAAAAAACGAATATATTATGTGACTGGGCCGGCAAGCTGTTTGTATGGAGGAAAAGCGGACATGGACGACAGGTTGTGGAGGACGCTAAAGGCAGTGCCTTTAAGGCCCGCCCCCAATATTGTTGTCCGGGTGGAAATCGGGAGAAATCGGGGGAAAATGGATGGCTCGGGAGATTTTCAGGAGGGGCACTGAACTTGGGGAGTCTCCCGGGAAAGTATGAGAATTTGCGGTGTTACAGCGGGGGGGTCAGCTCGAATATTAAATTGATATTGGCTCAAGGGCCACGGCGGGCCAAATTTGGCCCACGGGCCAGAGTTTGACACCCATTCCATAGACAAATGCTAAATTGTAAACTATGAACAACCTGCACATCAATGCTGTTTCTGTGCCGCTGGACAGAACTCAAACGAAATCTCGTTGACATGTATGTCTTTTGTGTTATTTATGACAATGAAGGAATTGATTAATTGATTGATTGACGGCACTGGGTTGCTGACCCCCAGTCTGGGGGCTTTCACTAATCAATCAATCAATCATTGTTTACTTATATAGCCCTAAATCACTAGTGTCTCAAAGGGCTGCACAAACCACTACGACATCCTCGGTAGGCCCACATAAGGGCAAGGAAAACTCACACCCAGTGGGACGTCGGTGACAATGATGACTATGAGAACCTTGGAGAGGAGGAAAGCAATGGATGTCGAGCGGGTCTAACATGATATTGTGAAAGTTCAATCCATAATGGATCGCAAGAGTCCAGTCCAAAGCGGCTCCAACACAGCAGCGAGAGTCCGTTCACAGCGGAGCCAGCAGGAAACCATCCCAAGCGGAGGCGGATCAGCAGCGCAGAGATGTCCCCAGCCGATACACAGGCGAGCAGTACATGGCCATCGGACCGGACCCCCTCCACAAGGGAGAGTGGGACATAGGAGAAAAAGAAAAGAAATGGCAGATCAACTGGTCTAAAAAGGGAGTCTATTTAAAGGCTAGAGTATACAAATGAGTTTTAAGGTGAGACTTAAATGCTTCTACTGAGGTAGCATCTCGAACTTTTACCGGGAGGGCATTCCAGAGTACTGGAGCCCGAAATGAAAACGCTCTATAGCCCGCAGACTTTTTTTGGGCTTTGGGAATCACTAATAAGCCGGAGTCTTTTGAAGGCAGATTTCTTGCCGGGACATATGGTACAATACAATCGGCAAGATAGGATGGAGCTAGACCGTGTAGTATTTTATACGTAAGTAGTAAAACCTAATTGCCCCCCTGCATCACTGCAGTTTGAGTTATTACCGGTTGACCCAAAAAAATTGTGAAGGTGTGTCCAACAAGATGTTTTTGATGTAAATCCACCGGCAAACACGAATACAGAATGTGTGTTTTCCCGAGGCAGCAAGTAAATAACCTCAACTCCCAAATCCGTGCAGGAGCCACAACGGGGGAAGCTGGTAATGAGAAGGAAGGAGTGATGACCCGGGACCAAAGTGAAAGTCTAAATCAAAATGAAAGAGGCCACAGCGTCAAATGTAGAGCCATCGATTGTCCCGACCTCGCTCAGCTAATAAACCCGAAATAAGGTTAGACGGATTAAATGAAGTTTTATGCAGGACGTGTTCATGGTTCTCGGGTGTAATGAACATGAGCAGCCTGCCAACCGGCCCCTGGAGGCGATTATGAGTCCTCCTTCCGTATTCAGACGGTGTCGTCGGGACAACACCGAGACTCTGATCGCACTCACTGACTATTTTGTCATGCAAGTGGAGACGCAGACAAAGTGACAAACAAAGATGAGCAATCGAAAATGTCACCAAGTCAATTTATCGTAGCAAATTCAAAAGTATGTGATTGATTAGAAGACGTATAAGACAATCAAAGAGAGAATTTAGACCAGGGGTGCCCACACTTTTTCTGCAGGCGAGCTACTTTTCAATTGACCAACTCGAGGGGATCTACCTCATTTATATATATCATTTATATTTATTTATTTATGAAAAAGACATTTTTGTAAACAAGTTAAATGTGTTTAATGATAATACAAGCATGTGTAACACATATAGATGTCTTTCTTTCACAAAGACAAGAATATAAGTTGGTGTATTACCTGATTCTGATGACTTGCATTGATTGGAATCAGACAGTAATGATGATAACGCCCACATTTTCAAATGGAGGAGAAAAAAAGTTGTCCTTTCTGTACAATACCACATGAAAGTGGTTGGTTTTTGGCATCTAATTCATCCAGCTTCCATACACTTTACAAGGAAAACATTGGCGGCAAATTCCGTAGCTTGCTTGATTGACATTCACGGCACCCGAGGGTCTTGTGAGATGACGCTGGCTGCTGCCAGTTCATTATTATGAAAAAATGACAGAGAGGAAGGCGAGAAACACTTTTTATTTCAACAGACTTCCGTCAAAACTCTAAAGGCCGACTGCACATTTCCTATCTTCACAATAAAAGCCCTGCTTCATGCTGCCTGCGCTAACAAAATAAGAGTCTCAGAAAGCTGGCGTGCACAAGTGATGTGCACGCCAGCTTTCTGAGGGATCGCTTGTGCACGCCAGTTTTCCGAGACTCTGTATTTAGTTAACGCAGGCAGCATGAAGCAGGGCTTTTATTGTGAAGGTAGGAAATGTGCAGTCGGCCTTTAGAGTTTTGACGGAAGGTACGGCGCGAGAGTCTGTTGAAATAAAAAGTGTTTCTCGCCTTCCTCTCGGTCATATTTTCATAATAATGATCTTGCAGCAGCCAGCGTCATCTCACAAGACCCTCCGGTACCGTGAATGTCATTTAAGTGACGTCTTGGTGAAGATTGATGATCACTCATTTTTAGGTCTATTTTTTTTAAAAGCCTGGCTGGAGATGGACTGACACACCCCCCGCGGTCGACTGGTAGCTCGCCATCGACGTAATGGGCACCCCTGCACTAGACTAACTAAACCGCCCATCATACGCAGTCCTTATGGGAGACAAAAACACACGGCTTTCTCTTTTCTGTGCGTTTTTCATAGTAAAAAAAATACTAGCCAGGGGTAGCTAACAATACTCGTGTTAGAATAAATATGTATAAGTTATAATAATAAATAATAAATAAATGGGTTGTACTTGTACAGCGCTTTTCTACCTTCAAGGTACTCAAAGCGCTTTGACACTACTTCCACACTCACACACACATTCACACACTGATGGAGGGAGCTGCCATGCAAGGCGCTAACCAGCACCCATCAGGAGCAAGGGTGAAGTGTCTTGCTCAGGACACAACGAACGTGACGATGTTGGTACTAGGTGGGATTTGAACCAGGGACCCTTGGGTTGCGCACGGACACGCCGTCAAGTTGAAAAACTTATTCAGGTGTTACCATTTAGTGGTCAATTGTACGGAATATGTACTGAACTGTGCAATCTACTAATCAATCAAAATCTTTCAAACTCTTATGTTTAAAGGCCGTTGCTATGGTTATTATCAATTCTGCTGAAGTTGTACTTCAATCCAATCCAATCCACTTTATTTATATAGCACATTTAAACAACAGTAACGTTTCCAAAGTGCTGCACAGCCATGTTAAAAACAATATTAAAAAAAACAATATTATGCTCCACCAATGACTGAATGAAAACAAAAAATAAATAAATATAAACCCAATATAAAAAAAAACAATGTAAAAACAAATATGATTAAAAACACGTTTAAAGGTTAAAATCAATTAAAACAGTAAAATAGAAATCAAAGTGTATAAAAGTGTATAAAAAACAGAGGACAGAGGACCACACAACAAAGGCCCAACTTGTAATCTTCCATTGCGAGTTGTCTCGTATCAGCAGTTTGTTTCCAGACCCTGCTTGCTGACAGCTGACAACGGACATCGAGTGAAGTGAAGTGAATTATATTTATATCAATCAATCAATCAATCAATCAATGTTTATTTATATAGCCCTAAATCACTGTACAAACCATTACGACTACGACATCCTCGGAAGAACCCACAAAAGGGCAAGGAATAACAGTGCCAAATATTGCTCATTCGTAGTGGTCTTTCTTGAACTTTTTGGAAAAAAAGATATAAAAACAACCAAAAATATGTAGAAAAATAAGTGAAGAATGAAGTTGATGAATCCAGATGGATCTCTATTACAATCCCCAAAGAGGGCCCTTTAAGTTGATGATTACTTCTATGTGTAGAAATCTTTATTTATAATTGAATTACTTGTTTATTTTTCAACACGTTTTTAGTTATTTTTGTACTTTTTTTCCAAAAAGTTCAAGAAAGACCACTACAAATGAGCAATATTTTGCAATGTTATTCAATTTAATAAATCAGAAACTGATGACATAGTGCTGTATTTTACTTCTTTATCTCTTTTTTTCAACCAAAAATGCTTTGCTCTGATTAAGGGGTACTTGGATTAATTTTTTTTTTACAGGGGGTACATCACTGAAAAAAGGTTGAGAACCACTGCCTTAGAGTGTAGGGTAAAACTGTGACTGTACAGCCCAATGCGTTTCTCCTCATGAGCAAAATTCAACTCGGTCTGATTCCTTCTTCTTGTCTTGTGTAATAGATAGTTCGGTGTTTGAACCCGACAACTAGTGATGGGAACCGTACTATTTTGCCTAGAAAGCCTTTTAAAAACGTCCAAAAACCACCAACAAGAGTCCATTTACCTGCTGTGACTTTCATATTACCACAGTTTTTATGTATGAGCAAAAACCGAGGAACTACTTTTTGGGCGTATTGTCAAAGTGCCTTGCTCACAGTGCCTCATGCTACTATTGAGAGCCGAGATGTAGCGCTTGCTCCTGGAGTTCCCTTTTGGTTTGGAAAGGTTTGAGACTTAGAAATTCCGAACCGACTGAAGCAGTAAATGGTAAATAAGTTATACTTGCATAGTGCTTTTCTACCTTCAAGGTACTCAAAGCGCTTTGACACCATTTCCACATTCACCCATTCACACACTGATGGCGGGAGCTGCCATGCAAAGCCCTAACCACCACCCATCAGGAGCAAGGGTGAAGTGTCTTGCTCAAGGACACAACAGACGTGACAATGTTGGTAGAAGGTGGGGATTGAACCATGAACCCTCAAGTTGCTGGCACGGTCACGCTCCCAACTGCGTCACGCCAACCCAATAGTGAACACGGGCTTTCGACTTAGACCCAACGACATCGTTAGAAAGACGTGACCGAGTACTTGTTTGCTTCAAGCATTTCTTTATCTGGGGAATGAGGAATTATGCTGAATCTACCAACTAAACTGGGACCACAAGTGCTGAAAGATACAACCATACCAACAGTAGACTGCCCAGTGGGATGTGAAGTGAATTGTGAATTTTATTTATATAGCACTTTTCTCAAGTGACTCAAAGCGCTTTACATAGTGAAACCCAATATCTAAGTTACATTTAAACCAGTGTGGGTGTCACTGGGAGCAGGTGGGTAAAGTGTCTTGCCCAAGGACACAACGGCAGTAACTAGGATGGCACAAGCGGGAATCGAACCTGCAACCCTCAAGTTGCTGACACGGCCACTCTACCAACTGAACTATGCCGCCCCGATCAAACATTGTAAGTGACTGTTTTGTCATGTTCTTATTTTGTTGAAGAAACATTGAGCATTCGTGCTACATGATGGTTTAGTGTTTCACTCTAGTTGGATTTGCTCCTCTGCGCCGATATTCTAAAACTTCTTGCTCATCCTCTGTATATTCAGGCTCGAAAAGATAAGGTTCTGGATCATCATTCGTCCCAAAGTCTGCCATGATTAGTGTTAGCAAACACAGAACTCTATGCTCTTGTTGAAAGTAGCGTTTGTTGCTATAGGTGCGCCCAGGAAATGATCAACTTATGCGTCATTCATGCTCTTAATAAACACCTACCTAGGTTCCATTCTAGAGGCTAATCTTACCTGTGATAAAATGTCATCCAAGGTAATCAAAAAGGTCAACCAACAAACGAGATTTCTCTACAGAATCTCCTCTCTGGTCAACAAAAGCACCATGAAGATTCTAGCGGGAACTCTCATTCAACCCTTTTCTGATTACGCTTGTACCTCCTGGTAACCCATCACCTCCAAAATCCTCAAATGTAGACTCCAAAAATCCCAGAACAAGCTAGTCAGGTTACTTCTAGACCTCCACCCCTGGTTTAGGGTGGAGGACAGAGTAAAACAACTTGCACTGAGCCTCGTCTATAACATTCGCTACACCTCCCAGATACCAAAGTACATGTCAAACTACTTCCAGAACGTAGATGGCCGCCATAACCACAACACCAGGGGGAGCTCCACAAACCACGTCAAACCCAGTTTCCGATCCAACAAAGGTCTTATTAACTCATTCTCCTTCTATGCCACATCAATGTGGAATGCACTCCCAACAGGTATAAAAGTAAGTGCATCTGTATCCTCCTCCAAAACTGCACTAAAAGAACACCTCCAGGCAGCTACAACCCTAGACTAACTCCCTGCCCCACACCACATCCCACCTCCCTGGATTGTAAATAATCAAATGTAAATAATCACATTTATATACTTGTTCTTATGCTTTCTGAACTCACTATGTTCACCGCTCCCTGTACATATCCTACTAAGTGAGACCTACATAGTTACGATGTCCGTTTCTCAGATGACAAAATTGTTGATGACTGAAATATGCTGATAGCAACCCAAACTAACAATCCCTACAGGGATGGTTGATTAATGAAACATGAACATATATGATGGATGGATGACTGGTGATGTATGGCTGGATGGATCATGGGTGGTTGCGTGTATGATTAGATAGTTGAATGCATGAATGATTGCATGAAAAAGGGCATATTGATAGATTATAGATAGATAATTGGTGGTCAATGGATGGATGAATATATGGATGGCATGTAGCGTATTTGTTAGAATAATTTGATCTGTTATCACAAAAACTTGGTGTTGAAATGAGTTCCCGGCGAGAAGCAAAAGCTGTCTTTGAACCTACCATGAAGAAGGCTTGTAAAACTCCACTGTCTAGGGGGGAAGCAACATGAAGGTGTTTGTTTCTTTCATGTATTGTAATGAACAGAAACATATCGTTTTAACCCAAGAACTACAAAGTTCCAGACAACCTCTTTGAACTGTTTTACGAACCTCTTTTTGAAGTCATTACGAACCTCTTCTTTGAACTGTTTTACGACCTTTTCTCTGAACTGTTTACGACCCCGTCCCTTTGGAACCAGCTGTTGACATGTGGTCAGGGAAAGTCCAAATAAAGGAGGAGACGTACAATCTTTCGCCAGAGCATGCTGGAGACTCTACAAGAGTACAGACCAGACCTTTCTTCTCAAATTGAGCCAAATGTAATTCTGTCTCTATTTGATTCTTTGCTTCTTGTCCTGTTTAATAGATGTCATCAGTGTTTGAACCTGACAGTAATGATAACCCAAACTAAAGTATTAAAAACCTAATTATGTATGATATGATTAGTGAGCATATTATATATCGCAAGTTTGGTCGTTCTGTTTGCTGCCGTTTGCCTTTTTATTGCAAGGTCTTTGTAAATGTCCACTTGGGTAAATATTAACAGTCAGGGCAGCATCTGCCTCCGGGCTGTTGGCCGGACATCACATGATCCCTCGCTATGGAGCTTCCAGGGCTGCAAGCCCAAAAAGAGGAAACACGTTGTGACTAGAAATGCAATTTTGAGCTCACTGACATGGAATGCCAATCTACTGCTAACAGATAATGCACTGTTGTTTAGCAACCTGGCTGTTCAAACAGTGCTGCTGACACATAAGTGAAGTAAAATAGCATGTGAGTGCATCCAAACGATCCATCTGCGTATCTGTCAATGTGCCTGTTGGGACCGAGCGCAGCCAATGAGCCAAACCAAATCAAATGAAACAGGATTTGTTAATGTAATGTCCTATTAAGTGCACCACGCTCCTCTATTAGCCAGCTAATAGCTGCAAACACAAGAGATGAGCACCGCAGAGGCGGCCTGCTGCTAGGACTCGGAGCTCGGCAGGCTGGGACGTCATCCGTGGGAATCGGTCCTGCACCAAGATAGGAGCAGAAAAATTTAATATTGTGTGATGTTAATTATAACAAAGCTTATCAGAACTATGTAGTGACCATGATTGATTAATATATTAGAAAGTGTCATATTTTCTAGAGGCAGCACTCTGGCACAGGGGTTAGTGGATGTTCCTCACAATACCAACGAAGGTCCTGAGTAGTACCGAGTTCAATCCCGGGCTCGGGATCCTTCTGTGTGGAGTTTTTCTTAGCTTTCTTAGTTCAAACAATATGAGGACACGACGAGTGATCACATGTAGAATTCATGTTGCTGACTTGTAACATCTCCTGTTTTGGTAAACATGAGTTCTAAACTACACACTGACTACTAACTTGAATGTAGCCTTACAAAAATGATGTCAAATAAACTGATCTGTGAGCGGTTGAAAGGATTAAATGTCTTTCGAAGTACAGGTTGTGTCAAATTTAGAGCAGATATAGGGCAGCACGGTGGGCCAGGGGTTAGTGCATGTTCCTCACAATGCAAAGGTCCTGAGTAGTCCCGAGTTCAATCCCGGGCTCGGGATCTTTCTGTGGGAGTTTTTCTTAACTTTCTTAGTTCAAACAATATGAGGACACGACGAGTGACCACATGTAGAATTCATGTTGCTGACTTGTAACATCTCCTGCTTTGGTAAACATGAGTTCTAAACTACATACTGACTACTAACTTGGATGTAGCCTTACAAAAATGATGTCAAATAAACTGATCTGTGAGAGGTTGAAAGGATTAAATGTCTTTCGAAGTACAGGTTGTGTCAAATTTAGGGCAGATATAGGGCGGCACGGTGGGCCAGGGGTTAGTGCATGTTCCTCACAATGCAAAGGTCCTGAGTAGTCCCGAGTTCAATCCCGGGCTCGGGATCTTTCTGTGGGAGTTTTTCTTAACTTTCTTAGTTCAAACAATATGAGGACACGACGAGTGACCACATGTAGAATTCATGTTGCTGACTTGTAACATCTCCTGTTTTGGTAAACATGAGTTCTAAACTACACACTGACTACTAACTTGGATGTAGCCTTACAAAAATGATGTCAAATAAACTGATCCGTGAGAGGTTGAAAGGATTAAATGTCTTTCGAAGTACAGGTTTTGTCAAATTTAGAGCAGATATAGGGCAGCACGGTGGCCCAGGGGTTAGTGCATGTTCCTCACAATGCAAAGGTCCTGAGTAGTCCCGAGTTCAATCCCGGGCTCGGGATCTTTCTGTGGGAGTTTTTCTTAACTTTCTTAGTTCAAACAATATGAGGACACGACGAGTGACCACATGTAGAATTCATGTTGCTGACTTGTAACATCTCCTGTTTTGGTAAACATGAGTTCTAAACTACACACTGACTACTAACCTGGATGTAGCCTTACAAAAATGATGTCAAATAAACTGATCCGTGAGAGGTTGAAAGGATTAAATGTCTTTCGAAGTACAGGTTGTGTCAAATTTAGAGCAGATATAGGGCAGCACGGTGGCCCAGGGGTTAGTGCATGTTCCTCACAATGCAAAGGTCCTGAGTAGTCCCGAGTTCAGTCCCGGGCTCGGGATCTTTCTGTGGGAGTTTTTCTTAACTTTCTTAGTTCAAACAATATGAGGACACGACGAGTGATCACATGTAGAATTCATGTTGCTGACTTGTAACATCTCCTGTTTTGGTAAACATTAGTTCTAAACTACACACTAACATTGATGTACCCTTACAAAAATAATGTCAAATAAACTGATCTGTGAGAAGTTGTAAGGATTAAATGTCTTTCGAAGTACAGGTTGTGTCAAACTTAGAGCAGATATAGGGCAGCACGGTGGAAGAGGGGTTAGTGCGTCTGCCTCACAATACGAAGGTCCTGCAGTCCTGGGTTCAATTCCAGGACTGCACTATGTAGTGTGAAGAAGCCTAAAATTTTTGGTTGTGTTTTCCGCTACATTTGCTGAGTGGCGATATACGATATAAATCTCAATATTTTTTCCATAAAGTAAAAACAAAACAGTCCTAGTTACCTGAGATACTAAGTATGTCATTATTATGCCACATGCTGACATATGTTCAACTCATCATGCTTAATTTGTTACAGCATTTGGGAAGCCTGTAGTTGATTTTTATTATGTAAATGTTATATTTTTGTCAACATGTTATAGCAGGGACCCTGCCATTCAAAACTAGGCTGCTACACTACTAATGATTAATGTAACTATAGCTTAAAAAAATAGTACAATAGCAATAGGAGAGACTATTCATCCCTGAACACCATGGAGTTCATGTAGGCTTTATGTAGAGCTTCAAGAAACTCTTTATTTAACATAATGTCATTTTTTTGCTGCTTCAACACAGCTCAATCAAGACAGAAAAAGGTCAAGTGAAATAATAGACACAGAGCTTTGCTGTCTCTAACACACACACACACACACACACACATTTGAGCAGATATAGGGCAGCACGGTGGAACAGGGGTTAGTGTATGTTCCTCACAATACGAAGGTCCTGAGTTCAATCCTGGGCTCGGGATCTTTCTGTGTGGAGTTTTTCTTAGTTTTTCTTAGATTTCTTAGTTCAAACAATATGAGGACATGACGAGTGATCACATGTAGAATTCATGTTGCTGACTTGTAACATCTTCTGTTTTTAGTAAACATGAGTTCTAAACTACACACTGACTACTAACATGGATGTACCCTTTCAAAAATGATGTCAAAAAACTGATATGTGAGAGGTTAAAAGGATTAAATGTCTTGCGAAGTACAGGTTGTGTCAAATTCAGAGCAACGTTACGCTAAATGCTAATTAGCCTTCACGTCAAGGACTGCGAGTGAGCTGAGCTGCCGTTCATGTTTCTAGAACATCAACATAGTGATGTTACTAGTGGCTGACTGGGAGGTGTTTATTATAATTTGGGGAGAGTCTGCTTCCTGATGCTTACCTATTTAAATACCTATCTGCTCATCACGACGCTGGAGCACTGACTTCATGCATTCTTAATACGCACTGCTGATTGGCTGTTACCGCTCTGCGTGTAACCAATCAGATGGTTCTGTGGGTGGGACAGTGCTGGGTGCCGCAGAGACGTACTGACAGAGACTGAACAAAGCGGAGCAGCTTGTTAAGACTTTAGCTTAGGCGGCGGCTATTTGTTGTTAAGGCACCAAAGCGCCGCGGGAGACCCTGAGAAATATAAATCACAATTCACATTGTTCTACTTCTACAACCTTAAACTATAGATCACTGTACATTCTACCATCTCTGAGAGATTCCAAACGAAGTGCAATAAAAAATCGCTGTTAAAGCTTCTTTCTCTCCGGTCTTAAAATAAAAAAAAATACCGTATTTCCTTGAATTGCTGCCGGTGCGCTAATTAATTTAAAACCCTCTTCTCACTCCGGCGTTTACCAAAGGCATGCGGTAAAGGCAAGCATGCGCTAATTATTTTCAAACCTCTTCTCGCTCCGGCGCTTACCAAAGGCATGCGGTAAATGTAGGCCTGCGCTTATATATTTGAGTGTGATGTAAGGATACCATCATGAAAAGCACATTTAATAAAAAATTTTTTTATCATGGTCTTACCTTTACTTATAAATGAAGTCCATACGCAGCTCTTTCTGATCAAAAGCATCGATAACTTGTTTATTGAAGTCTTCCTTATCTTTCTTCAGTTTTAAAAGTCTCTCTGTCTCGATGGAGAGCTTCCTTCATTACCTTCGATTGAAAGTCCAGTTTAGAAAACTGTTTTATTTTAGATATGTAATCATCCATGCTAAAAGTGCAAGCGAGAGGAAAAAATTAACTTTTGCTGCTTGTTGTCACTTCTTCTGCAGCCAAGTAGTCGCAAGAAGGATCACTAGCGCCCTCTACCACCAGGAGGCGGGAGTCATTTAATGACTCATATTTGACACACGCACCTATGGTATAATAATAACACATATCTACCTATTGTTCTTTTTAGCATATTCAATAGCTTGGACCTTAAATCCTACTGAATAGCTCTTAATCTTCTTCCCTTTATGCGATTTCAAAGGGTTGAAATCAGCCTCCTCCATTTTGAAAATGATGACAGGTGAAGTGTAACTCGTGACGTGACGAGTTTGACCCGGTGGAAATTCTAGGCATATGCTAATTATTTGGCGAAATGAGTTTGACCCGGCGTTAATTCTAGACATGCGCTCATAAAAATAAGATTTTGCGAAACGAGTTTAAACCGGCGTTAATTCTAGGCAGGCGCATACTAAATTCAAGGAAATACGGTATGTAGTTACTCCAAAGCCATTCTACTGCTTGATATGAGTTCAAACGCCTGTTGGCAGAAAGGAACATAAACACAAGTTAATATATGCCGGGGTAGTTTTTTTTTATTTCCAGGTTGCCTTCACGTTGCATTTGCTGCACACTGTGCAGGAGGAAATAAAAAATGAAATACAATTTTGTTTTATACCCAAACTATAAATTAGTGAAGGATAACTGCGGTGTGCCGCATAATATCAGCCCAACTGTTGAAAAGGAATAAATTGGCAGGTTTGTGGTGGAGTTGGGATTTTATTACATCCTTAGAAGAGAGGGGAGGATTCCAGCTGCTGGATAACGGCTGGAAACCAGGCAGCGGCTGGCTGGAAGCCCAATTTCTTTTCAAACAGCAAACATTCCGCAGCATCAACCTGGTTTACGATATTGAAAGATATGAACCCGGTCCAGAACTGTTACCCTTTATGGCAGGGGTGTCAAAAGTTCGGCCCGGGGTCCATTTGCGGCCCACAGGTCATTTTTTAACGGCCCCACTGCACATTGTAAAAATACTATTAAAAGAAACATAAAAAGTGTTATAAAAGAGCCAACAGGTGAAATGTAACAAGAAAATGTTGCAATGCTGACTCTAATAACACAAAGCTTCCATGCCGACTGTTTCTTTCTCTAAAAAATAATAATGAATCAAAATTAATGACATTATGACAATAACGTCACATTAAATATTCCACTTTGAGATATTCTTTGGAGAAAATTTTGCCTATTTTGTAAAAAAGTAAGCCGTTTTTTTTTGTTTTTGTTTTAAAAAGGGCCTAAAACAAACAAACAAACAAACAAAAACATAAACAACAATACAATTTATAATCTGAAGTTGATCTGGAGGTTATTGTGGTAAAAGTAAACAGTTAATAAAATGTATAATTTATTTTTTAACACTTTAATGAGTAGGACTCTTTTGGATGCCCAATAACTGTTGTTTAATTGGTTTTTAAGTGTCATTGCTAAAAAAATAATAATAATAATAATAATAATGAATTAATATTAAATTTGTTATGAGTTATTGACCTTTTTAAGGCTCCAATATTATATCATCTCAAATATTCCACTTAAAAACGTTATTGGGTGAAAATACTACATATTTTGTGTTTTTTCCCCATAAAAAAATGGGTTTTCTTTGACAAAAAGAGCATACAACTTAAATCTTTAACAACGTTATATTGACAGAAAGACCTAATGATGATCTAGATCATGGGTGTCAAACTCTGGCCCGCCGTGTAATTTAATTTGGCCCTTGAGGCAATATCAATGTAGCATTAGAGCTGGCCCGCCAGTGTTATACAGCTGTGGTGCCGCTGTAACGCCGCATTCACCACTAATACTCATACTTGCCAACCCTCCTAATTTTTCCGGTAGACTTCCAAAGTTCAGTGCCCCTCCTGAAAATCTCCCGGGGAAACCATTCTCCTGAATTTCTACCGATTTCCACCTGGACAACTATATTGGGGGCGTGCATTTAAGGCACTGCCTTTAGCGTTCTCTGCAACCTGTCGTCACGTCCGCTTTTCCTCCATACTAACAGCGTGTCACATAATATTTGTGGCTTTTACACACACACACACACACACACACACAAGTGAATGCAACGCATACTTGGTCAACAGCCATACAGGTCACACTGAGGGTGGCCGTATAAACAGCTTTAGCACTCTTACAAATATGCGCCACACTGTGAACCCACACCAAACAAGAATGACAAACACATTTCAGGTGAACATCCGCACCGTAACACAACAGAACAAATGCCCAGAACCCCTTGCAGCACTAACTCTTCCGGGAAACTTCCAGCAAACTGAGCAATAATTAACGTTTTATTCATGCATTTTCTCTTGCTACTTCAAGGCTTGAATGTTTGGTTCATTCATTATTGTTATTTTATTTTCAAATCTATTATTAGCCTGTGGGAAAAAAATGATATTTACCTCAGAAGATTGCAAATAAAAAAAAGGCATTACATTTTTATTTAGATTTTATTTGATATGCCATTGATATTTTTATTATTATTATTATTATTATTTGAAACTGGATTTTGCATGTCACTAAAGTTATATAAGCCTTTGCTTGTTCTATACTTAATGCAAAACGTGTTTGGGTCCCTATTAAAAGGTTCATTTGTTTAAAATGTTGCCCCACTCTGTATTTGAGTTTGACACCCCTGATCTAGAGATTTAAACCTTGATTAATAACAAAAATAGTAATACTGAATAATGACACATTTTTTATATTTTTTTGACCAAAACCCTTTAGGGTCCCTGGAATAAAGCCTGAGTGGAGGCCCAAATGTATATTTTTTGTACATATGTTGTATTGGTTTTTAAAATAACCGATTTTTCAGTGTGCGGCCATCTGTGGACAAAGTTTGGACACCCCTGCTTTATGGCAACCATACGTCACGTCCAGTCAACGTCACCATGGCCTCCCTCTCTTATTTAAGGAGCACCCCTTCTGGCATTGAGTCTTGCTTTTCATCGGGCTTCATTTCTTCATATAATCTAATCCCTGTTTTATTCCTCTGGTGGATAAATCCCTTTATCCCCTCGGGGGGGGGGATAATGGCAATGTCAGCGTGTGAAAGCCACCGGAGCGTTCTCGCCACCTATTGCTGGAAGTCTGACACTCTTGCCAAATTTCGGCTGTGGATCATTTTTAAACGTATTATTTTCTGCAAATCCGATGACGGCGGAAGATTTATCGGGTGTTGTTCTCGACTGGTGGAGTTCCTGGTTATAATGGTATCATTTTGGGGTGGCGGGAATCATCGATTCAGAATGGTAGACGTCTCTATTTGATATTCGATGGACACGAGTCCAAATATCGATTATATTATCAAATAATACAGACCGTTCTGAAATGTGGTTCTAGTGCGGACAGCAAAACCCGGCAGGAGGAGATGAGAAGCCGTGCTAACCGTTAAACTACCTTGAATGTCAAGCAGTGAAACTGTCACACCTATGGATCTTGTTTTGTCATGTTATGTTTTGATTTTGGACATTCAGTCACGTTTTGCACTTCCTGGTTTTGTTTGTTTCCATGCCAACCTATTAGTTTGCACCTGGTCCCCTTAGCCTCTCACACCTGTTTTCTATGACCACAGCCAGTACTTAAGTCATTTGCTTTCTTTTCATCGTTCTGGGAACTTTGCTATTTGCATTCTGCTTCACGGTTACCTGCTATGCACACTGCTATCCATGCCCCCTTGTTTCGGTCACAGTAAGTATTTTTGTTTTAGTTGTTCATAGTTCTGCCGCAGTGCAAGTTTAAGTTTATAGTTTATTGTCTTTCATGCCACGGAGCAGGTGTTTTATTTTCCTGTTTGTATTTTTGTAGCCAAGTTTTTGTACCTCTTTGTGAGCGATCTTAGTTCGATTATTTTTGTAATTAGTATTCATATGTGTATATATATATATATATATATATATATATATATATATATATATACTGTATATATCTCATCCATTTTCTACCGCTTATTCCCTTTTGGGGTCACGGGGGCGCTGGCGCCTATCTCAGCTACAATCGGGCGGAAGGCGGTGTACACTCTGCCAACACAGTATATATATATATATATATATATATATATATATACATACACACACGTGTATATATATATACACACACTTATGTATATATATACACACGTGTGTTTATATTTGTATATATATATATACGCACACTTATGTGTATATATATATATATATATATATATATATATATATATATATATATATACACACACTTATGTGTATATATTTTTATCCTTCCATTTTCTACTGCTTATTCCCTTTTGGGGGCGCTGGCGCCTATCTCAGCTACAATCGGGCAGAAGGCGGAGTACACGCTGGACAAGTCGCCATCTCACCGCAGGGCCAACACAGTATATATATATATATATATATATATATATATATATATATATATATATATATATATATATATATATATATATATGTGTGTATACATGCATATATACATATGTATGTATTTATAATATGTATATAATGTATACATGTTTATATATATACATATATATATATATAAATGTGTGTATATATATGTGTATATATATATATATATATATATATATAGAGAGAGAGAGAGAGAGACAATCATTCACATTTCAATGGTTTGTCTGATCTTAAAGCTTAAAGCTTCTCCATGATGTTCTCAAGTTTGTGATTGATCGCCACAGTCTGTGCGCCTTCAGCCTTACTCATAATGTCCATCGCGACAGGCAGCCCTTGGACACCTTAAAACGCTGGCTCCCTATTCTGAACTTTACGATACACCAATGCAAAGTGCCCATGTTTGCACTGGAGAACATTCGTTTTCTGCTTTTACACCTCCGACACCACTTCAGTGGCTTATGTATAAAAAACAGCGAGGCGGAAAAAGCCACAGCAGACATCTTTTACCGGCGTTGTAAAACAGACTGTACTTGTAGAAAGTGTTTGGCAGCAATTTAAAAACTCTTCTCACTGGAGCACCGTGTTCGTCAAAGTCTGTTCTGTCCTCCAAAGAGCTCATGTTTGAATGGAGCGTCTGCTTTCTAGACCGAGTGGATGGAAAGCAAGCTTTGTTTAATCTAATCATTTTGTGGAACTTTACATTCCGCTGCTGAATCTGCGCCAACTAGAGATGTCAGTGATTATTGTTTCTTGATGTGTGATTATGCAATGTGTCATATCTCATTCATTAGCACTTCTAGCAGTGATTGAAGAATAGATCTTTCACAGAGTGCTTCACCTAACCACACATTTGACCCGTTTAGCTGTTAACTAGAATGCCATCCATCCATCCATCCATCTTCTTCCGCTTATCCGAGGTCGGGTCGCGGGGGCAACAGCCTAAGCAGGGAAACCCAGACTTCCCTCTCCCCAGCCACTTCGTCTAGCTCTTCCCGGGGGATCCCGAGGCGTTCCCAGGCCAGCCGGGAGACATAGTCTTCCCAACGTGTCCTGGGTCTTCCCCGTGGCCTCCTACCGGTTGGACGTGCCCTAAACACCTCCCTCGGGAGGCGTTCGGGTGGCATCCTGACCAGATGCCGGAGCCACCTCATCTGGCTCCTCTCGATGTGGAGGAGCAGCGGCTTTACTTTGAGTTCCTCCTGGATGGCAGAGCTTCTCACCCTATCTCTAAGGGAGAGACCCGCCACACGGCGGAGGAAACTCATTTCGGCCGCTTGTACCCGTGATCTTATCCTTTCGGTCATGACCCAAAGCTCATGACCATAGGTGAGGATGGGAACGTAGATCGACCGGTAAATTGAGAGCTTTGCCTTCCGGCTCAGCTCCTTCTTCACCACAACGGATCGGTACAACGTCCGCATTACTGAAGACGCCGCACCGATCCGCCTGTCGATCTCACGATCCACTCTTCCCTCACTCGTGAACAAGACTCAGAGGGACTTGAACTCCTCCACTTGGCACAGGGTCTCCTCCCCAACCCGGAGATGGCACTCCACCCTTTTCCAGGCGAGAACCATGGACTCGGACTATCTAGAATGACATCACAAAAAAATAATGTAATGTTCTAAGTCAGGGGTCCCCAACCTTTTTTCCACCAGGATTAATGTATGCATTATTTTCACGGACCGGGTTTCCACGTGTGGCAGAAAAAAACAGAGCATGAAAAATCGACTCACTCTAAGGCTGAAGTAGTGGGAGCCATGGGTGTGTTTATTTGCGAAGAGATGCTCCCCGGCACCTCGATGGCATATATGTTATGGTTACTGAAGGGAGATGACGGAAGCAGACTCCAGAGGACAATAATTTTCAATGATTTTTTATATAAATAGTTGATAAATGTATATAAAAATAATAATGATAATAACAAACAATACTACTAAACTATAGAATGGAGTGTGTGACCAAAATACAAGAGTGTGTGGTGTGAGACTATGTGTGTAATTAATGGTTGAGTGTTACCATAAATGTGGAATGAGGAAGCAGACAAAACCAAAGAGGGCAACGCAGAAGGGATCTGAAATTGATTGATTGATTGAAACTTGTATTAGTAGATTGCACAGTTCAGTACATATTCCGTACAATTGACCACTAAATGGTAACACCCCAATAAGTTTTTCAACTTGTTTAAGTCGGGGTCCACGTAAATCAATTCATGTGAGGTCTGTGGGGCAGAGAGAGGCGTCAGAGTTAGGGGGCGAGCGAGTAGTCGAGGATCGAGGGAAGCAGTCAGAGTCCAGAGGGAGATCCAGGGAAAAGTGAGACGCACAGCTCACTTCCAAAGTGATGGAGGGTACTGCGGGGACGACACAAGAAAACACACACAGAAAACACGGAGCGATACACGTAGAGAGAGCATAAAGCTGGGTATCGGCTTACGGTACAGAAGACTATATTCCGGCGCGGGATGGGAGGTTGAGCAGGCTTATGAAGGCAGCTCCTTCATTACAGGCAGGTGTGCTGATTGGAGGTGAATGATTGCAGCTGGTGGCTGCCCAATTGTCTTGGGTTTGATGATGTAATGTTTTTAGACTGAGGCTTATCTGCAAAAGTTACACTCCAGGTGTTGTTGAGGAAGGAGGGAGGTCAAAAGTGTCTATCATTGAGGTGTCCTCGGGGGTGTTTTTAGAACAGCCTGGTCCTGTTTCCACAGCGTCAAGGCCGTTCGAGGGAGTCAAAAACCTACTCAGTGGCCTAGTGGTTAGAGTGTTTGCCCTGAGATCGGTAGGTTGTGAGTTCAAACTAAAGTCATACTAAAAACTATAAAAACAGGACCCATTACCTGCCTGCTTGGCACCCAGCCTCAAGGGTTGGAATTGGGGGTTAAATCACCAAAAATGATTCCCGCTGCTGCCCACTGCTCCCCTCACCTCCCAGGGGGTGATCAAGGGGATGGGTCAAATACATAGGACACATTTCACCACACCTAGTGTGAAGTGAAGTGAATTATATTTATATAGCGCTTTTTCTCTAGTGACTCAAAGCGCTTTACAAAGTGAAACCCAATATCTAAGTTACATTCAAACCAGTGTGGGTGGCACTGGGAGCAGGTGGGTAAAGTGTCTTGCCTAAGGACACAACGGCAGTGACTAGGTTGGCAGAAGCGGGAATCGAACCTGCAACCCTCAAGTTGCCGGCACGGCCACTCTACCAACCGAGCTAAACCAATGATTGTGTGACAATCATTGGTACTTTAACTTTAACTTAATTTAACAAATCGTAGATTAGGATGTTTGTTTTCCGCGAGCAGACAAAACAATGACTTGCCTGTTCTATTTGCCCGTGCTCTCCAATTTGATTAATTTCTCCTTTTCAGCAAGCTTCTCCATGATGTGATCCATCGTGCGCCATTATCTTATGTCAAGATAATGGCGCTAGCATTTACTTCGTTTAAGAACATTTTTCAACATATTGAGCGAAAAGGTCTCTTTTTTTTTTCTACCAAGAAAAGTGCACTTGTTATTATGGAGAAAATACTTGTTTTAAGGTATTTTGGGGGTTCATTGAGGTTAGCTGATTTTACTTGTTTTGGAAAGCCACATTTTTTTGTTTTATTGGCAGATAATTTTGCTTAGTTCAAGATAAACACCCCTCATTTTTGTATTTTTTTTTTCTTGTTTTTGAACACTGACTTTTTGCAGTGTACTGGTCCCCAGACAGGTGGTTGGGGACCCCTGCTCTAATTGACAGAAGTCAAGAGCGCATACTGCAGGATTGTGTGTGTGCATGGGGTGCAGGCTTATTTCTTACAGGAGCTAATCAGATGAATAATGGAGGAGGCCCGGTGGAACGATTAAATGCTCTTCTCTCTGCTTTCTCCCGCTTGCAGCGAGGTCATGCATATGCATGGCGGGAAAGCTGCACAGAAATACTATCTGCTGCACACCAACTTGTCTTCTTTACACCGTCTCTACAGGCTCTCCTGTGATATTTTCGAATCCGCGAATGCCTCGGGTGATACCGGCGCAACTCCTTTTATAGCCTCGGAGCAACAGATTCACCCAGCTGCAACTTTAACTGCAGCATATTGAACAGATGCACCGTTTGGATCATATTAAACGCCGGCTTCTTGAGGCCAATCCTGTAACAATGACAATTTTGCAGGAAATAAAAAAAAAGATGCATTATTGAAGACTCCAGATGAGGACATGTCAGGATGTTGTCTTGTAACCGCTGGAGCTGTGAATCTTTAGCCACCAATCCATAAAATTAGATTTTCAGGGGCAACGATTCGACTCAGAATCAATTCAATAATAATATATTTTATTTGTAAAAAAAAAAAGCACTTTACATTGAGCAAACAACCTCAATGTGCTACAGTGTATTAAAAGAATAATACTAATAATAATAATTTAAAAAAAAAGATAATAAAAATAAATAAAATGTAAAAACTAGACCAGCCTAATAGCTAGAAATAGTATGCATACATCTACAAAAAAAGGCTTTTTTGAAAACAAGGGGTTTTAAGCCTTTTTAAAAAGCATTCACAGTCTGAGGTACCCTCAGGTGGTCAGGGATTTTAAATCAAAGTATTGATTCGAAATCAATATTTAAAAAAAAAAAAAAACATTGGGGTCCAGTTCTATTTTTTAACTGCATTCCTCCATAAAATAGATGAACAGCTCTGATACATTTCTGTATTCCTGAAAAGAAAACTGGTTTTGTGTGATTAAAATTATACCGAAGCATTTATTGAAGTTGCTAGACAGGCCCAATTTTAAGAAAAATATTAAAAAAAAAATACTTATAAATAGGGCTGGGCGATATATCGAGGATATCGATGCATCAGAATAAATTCAATAATAATAAATAATAATAGATTTTATTTGTAAAAAAACACTTTACATTGAGCAAACAACCTCAAAGTGCTACAGTGTATTATGATAATAATAATATTAATAATAATAATTAAAAAAATAAATAAATAAAAAGATAATAAAAAGAAATAAAATATAAAAACTAGAATAGCCTAATAGCTAGAACTAGTATGCATACATCTACAAAAAAGGCTTTTTTAAAAAGAAGGGTTTTTAAGCCTTTTTTAAAAGCATTCACAGTCTGAGTTGCCCGCAGGTGGTCAGGGAGGGAATCAATACTTAGATTTTTAATCAAAGTATTAAATCGAAATCAATACTTAAAAAAAAAAAACATTGGGGTCCAGTTCTATTTTTTAACTGCATTCCTCCATAATATAGATGAACAGCTCTGATACATTTCTGTATTCCTGAAAAGAAAACTGGTTTTGTGTGATTAAAATCATACCGTAGCATTTATTGAAGTTGCTAAACAGGTCAAATTTTAAGAAAAATATAAAAAAATAAATACTTATAAATAGGGCTGGGCGATACATCGAGGATATCGATGCATCAGAATAAATTCAATAATAATAAATAATAATAGATTTTATTTGTAAAAAAAAGCACTTTACATTAAGCAAACAACCTCAAAGTGCTACAGTGTATTAAAATGATAATAATATTAATAATACAAATAAAATAAATAAATAAATAAAAAGATAATGAAAAGATATAAAATATAAAAACTAGAACAGCCTATTAGCTAGAACTAGTATGCATATATCTACAATAAAGGCTTTTTTTTTTTTAAGAAGGGTTTTTAAGCCTTTTTAAAAAGCATTCACAGTCTGAGGTGCCCTCAGGTGGTCAGGGAGCGAATCAATACTTTGAATTTGAATCAAAGTATTGATTCGAAATCAATACTTTTTAAGAAAAAACATTGGGGTCCAGTTCTATTTTTTAACTGCATTCCTCCATAAAATAGATGAACAGCTGCGATACATTTCTGTATTCCTGAAAAGAAAACTGGTTTTGTGTGATAAAATTATACCGAAGCACTTATTGAAGTTGCTAGACAGTCCCAATTTTAAGAAAAATATAAAAAAAATAAATACTTATAAATAGGGCTGGGCGATATATCGAGGATATCGATGCATCAGAATAAATTCAATAATAATAAATAATAATAGATTCTATTTGTAAAAAAACACTTTACATTGAGTAAACAACCTCAAAGTGCTACAGTGTATTAAAATAATAATAATATTAATAATACAAATAAAATAAATAAATAAATAAAAAGATAATGAAAATATATAAAATATAAAAACTAGAACAGCCTATTAGCTAGAACTAGTATGCATATATCTACAATAAAGGCTTTTTTTTTTTTTTAAAAGAAGGGTTTTTAAGCCTTTTTAAAAAGCATTCACAGTCTGAGGTACCCTCAGGTGGTCAGGGAGGGAATCAATACTTTGATTTTGAATCAAAGTATTGGTTCAAAATCAATACTTTAAAAAAAAAAACATTGGGGTCCAGTTCTATTTTCTAACTGCATTCCTCCATAAAATAGATGAACAGCTGCGATACATTTCTGTATTCCTGAAAAGAAAACTGGTTTCGTGTGATTAAAATTATACCGTAGCATTTATTGAAGTTGCTTGACAGGCCAA
Organism: Nerophis ophidion; assembly: GCF_033978795.1. Lineage (NCBI taxonomy): Eukaryota > Metazoa > Chordata > Actinopteri > Syngnathiformes > Syngnathidae > Nerophis > Nerophis ophidion. Next base: position 76,878,761 of record NC_084616.1, read on the forward strand.
ATTTTAAGAAAAAAAAAAATAAAATAAATACTTATAAATAGGGCTGGGCGATATATCGAGTATATCTATACATCAGAATAAATTAAATAATAATAAATAATAATAGATTTTATTTGTAAAAAAGCACTTTACATTGAGCAAACAACCTCAAAGTGCTACAGTGTATAATAATAATAATAATAATATTCCATCCATTCATTTTCTACCACTTATTCCTTTTGGGGTCGCGGGGGGCGCTGGTGCCTATCTCAGCTACAATCGGGCGGAAGGCGGGGAACACCCTGGACAATTCGCACTCATCACAGTAATAATAATATTGATAGTAATGATAACAAATAAAAAAAAGAATAATAAAAAGATAATAAAAATAAATAAAATATAAAAACTAGAACGGCCTAAAAGCTAGAACTAGTATGCCTATATCTATAAAAAGTTTTTTTTTTTTTAAACAAGGGTTTTTAAGCATTTTTAAAAAGCATTCACAGTCTGAGGTACCCAAAAAACATCCCCCCCCCCCCCCCGCCCCCCCCCCCCCCTTTTTCCGATTCTATTATCGTGATTAAAACTGTGTTCTTGAGTTTTGTGGCCAAGTATTTTCTCTCTGACATCTCTTTTACATGTTTCATTAGCTCCGCCTCCCAGCAAGTCACGGAAAGCAACATGGGATGCGATTAAAGAGCATGAGAGATGCAGAAGTCTTTAACTATGAATGCAAAACACAAGATGTATAGGAGGTGAGAGGAAGGATGTCATGTATTAAACATGAGGAATGTGTGGGAATATCTGCTATTACTTCACAGACGGTCGGCTTTAGATTTTTCCTACGAACGTATACCCAAGAATTGACTGCAATGTTTGAGAGAAATACCATTTTTGGAAAGCAACGGTATTGAGTTAAACGCATGTGGCGCTTCTTGCCGCTGGAATTCCCTTCAGTGCGTCAAAAGCTGTTCTCGTTTGGCATGAAACAATGCGACTGTTGATGCATACTTATTACCATCCGCTTGTGTCGGGGCTTTCTTTTATGAGGGCCCGTTAGGGACATTATTCAGAATTACCTCTCGCATACACTACTGAAATGCCGTCACATAAACAACTGTAATGTTTTTCTCTCACACACACTACTGAAATGCTCTCACATAAACAACTCAAATATTTTTCTCTTATACACACTATTGAAACACTCTCATACACACTAATAAAACACTCTTATACACACTACTGAAACACTCTTATACACACTACTGAAACACTCTTATACACACTACTGAAACATTCTTATACACACTACTGTAATGCTGTCACATAACAACTCAAATGTTTTTCTCTCTCACACACACTACTGAAACACTCTCATACACACTATTGAAACACCCTAAATACAAAAACTACTATAATGCTGTCACAAACAACTGGCATTTTTTTCTCTCATACACATTACAGTAACACTCGTATACACACTACTGAAATGCTCTCACATAATCAACTGAAATGTTTTCTCACACACACTACTGAAACACTCTTATACAGACTACCGAAACATGCTTATACACACTACTGTAATGCTGTCACATAAACAACTGAAATATTTTTCTCTCACACACACTACTGAAACACTCTTATACACACTACTGTAATGCTGTTACATAAACAACTGAAATGTGTTTCTCTCACACACACTACTGAAACGCTCTCACATAAACAACTCAAATATTTTTCTCTTATACACACTATTGAAACACTCTCATACACACTAATAAAACACTCTTATACACACTACTGAAACATTCTTATACACACTACTGTAATGCTGTCACATAACAACTGAAATGTTTTTCTCTCTCACACACACTACTGAAACACTCTCATACACACTATTGAAGCACTTTTATACAAAAACTACTATAATGCTGTCACATAAACAACTGGCATTGTTTTCTCTCATACACATTACAGTAACACTCGTATACACACTACTGAAATGCTCTCACATAAACAACTGACATGTTTTCTCACACACAATACTGAAACACTCTCATGCACACTACTGAAACACTCTCATGCACGCTACTGAAATACACTTATTCACACTACTGAAATGCTCTCACATAAACTGAAATGTTTTTCTCTCACATTCACTACTGAAACACTCATACACACTACTGAAACACTCTTACACACAATACTGAAATATTTTTCTCTCACACACACTACTGAAACACTCTCATACTCACTACTGAAATGCTGTCACTTTAAACAACTTATTTTTTTTTCTCTCACACACACTACTGAAACACTCTTATACACACTACTGAAATTCTCTCACATAACCAACTGACATATTTTTTCTCTCACCCACACTACTGAAACACTCTCATACACACTACTGAAACCGTCTTATTCACACTACTGCAATGCTGTCACATAGACAACTGAAATGTTTTTCTCTCACACACTACTGAAACACTCCTATACACACTCCTTATAATCCGGTGCGTCCTATGGTCTGGAAAATACGGCACTTTATATGATGCAGCATATGACTATGCAACAACTCATCAAATAACGATAGACTGCGGTAGTTGATTCCGGATGCATTATATCTGTCAGGTTTGTCACTGACAGTTTAGTTATGTTTTGGTTTTTCCTCTGTCTGTTTCCTTTCAGCGCTCTTATTTTGGTTGTTTCCTGCTTTTCTCCCTGAGCGCTATTTCCCCTCAGCTGCGGCTGATTGGCACCTGGCCACACCTGGTGTCAATCAGCCGGGTGCTATTTAAACCTGCTTTGCCCTCCAGTCAGTGCTGGAGTATCGTCATTGTTGTTGTAGCTGTATGCTGTGTCCTGTTAGCTGTTTCCAGTTTTCCTGTTCCTGGTTCCTGGTTTGTGTTCTGCCTTATTTTTTGAACATTAAATCATGTTTTCCTGCACCAAGCCTGCCATCTCTGCATCTTGGTGTTCGTCACCAACACATTGTGACAATATCAAGTAGTTTTTTCTGGCATAAGAATGTGGTTGTCTTGTGTACTGCATTGCAAAGTAAAATGCAGAAATCTTGCAAAAATGCTGTTGGTTAAAGTCCTCTGTATTTGCAGTCCTGTGCAGCCGGGCTAAAAATAAACTGGCGCAACATGTGCTACAGAGTTGGTTATATGGTTCAAATGCAGTCCAAGCAGAGAAAATAACAAGCCTGTGATTGTCAGCTGGAATTCTAGCAAAACACAGTAGAGGTCAGACAATAATAAGACGACTACAGCAAAGGTGAGCATGGAGACTTTACTCAAGCCGAATGGAAGCCATCAATAATGGAAAATGCTAGATATATGTTCAAGTGGCATTTCTCATGCAGCATATAGCACAATGTTATTATTGGATGCTCTATGTTTGGTGTCCCTTGCTGGCACCCTGCACATGTGTAGGAGCCGTGTGATGGAAAATGTCAGGCTTCCTCCAAATAGCATCACTCGGGCTGGTAGACACCACTTTTAAAGGAGATCACCACCGTCATGTTCTTCAAGGACTACAGCAGGGCTAGAGAAATTCTAACTTTAAAATAATTTTAAAAAACAAACAAACAAACAAACAAGCATTCAAATCTTTTTTTTGTTTTGTTTCCTGGACAAAAATCACAGAATGTTAATCTAATAGAAGAAAATGGACTCCAACCTTTTCCCATAATTGCATTATTAAGAATAGAAATACAAAAAAAAAGCAAAACAAAAACATCTATAAAAACATCACTAACAGTTTTATGTTTATTATTCCCAAAAAACATTCTTAGTGAAAAGTGCAAAACAAAAAAAAAACAAACAACAAAAAAAAATATATATATACATTAGAGCTGGGCAACGATTAAAAATTTTAATCAAAGTTAATCGCACTATTTCTCTGATTAATCGCGATTAACTGCATTGTATACGCAAAGCCCAATAATGAATTCAAAAGTAGTGTGTAGTGCACCTTTATTGGAATATTCTCCCACATGAACAAAAGCGCCAAAACATTTGTTGTGCAAACACAATTTAAATCAGTCCTTGTTAAACAGTAGCAGTTAAATAGCATATTTGATGAAAATCAACTCCAAAAATGTAAATACAAACATTTAAGCTTATTGCCACTGCCAGGGTATTTAAGTTATCCTGTTTGTTATGGAAAATAAATATAATCTACATACAAATCTCTGAGCCACAATCATAACATCTGAACAGGCAATTTCTGAGGTAACAGCAGAAACATTTTTTTTAGCAGGGATCTTATGTTTAAAAAACCTATATTATAGGTAGTGGGCTGTTTTAGGGAATTTTGGATCAAATTATCCTTAGTAGCAATATTAATAATGTTGTGTTTATTCTGCGTAGTGCACTTAAAATAATTATGACCATATCTAGGAATTGATATGATGGGAATTTTCCGATTGTTTGCTTGGTGCTTTGATAAACTGAAGGCATCATATACATGGTACTATATTGTGATGTTATGAGCCAGGGAAAAAAAGAACTACCCTACCCAGCATGCAACAGGAGTGAGGAGCATGTATAGGTTTTGTCGCCATGACGGCATCTTGTATGTTGTGATATGTACGCTCTGAAAGCAAACATTAAGAAGTCAGCCAACACTCCTGGTCTGCATTATTCATAAATAGACAGACAACACATATACTCCGCTGCTTCACAGGCCGCTGGATGTAGCCGGCAAAGTATTCCCATGCTAGCTAGCCGGTCTAGCAAGCACGCCTCATTCAGTCCAAAACGGCCCGATCTATCCACATCCAGAATTGTCTGGCGGTCGTAAGTGATCCCGGAGTGACCACGCTGTAAGCCAGCCAGGAAATTTGCAGAATTGTCCGGTATTTTTGCCAAATGTTCCATCTTTACCAAGAGCCCCTCCACGCCGGGTGACGCCATCTTGTTAAGAAAATGCGTTAACAAAATAAAAGCATGTAAACAACATACGCAAATGTGCGATAAAATAATTGTCGGCGTTAATAGATTGATGAGTTAACTCATAATTAACTTATTAATTTGCCCACCCCTAATATATATATATATATATATATGTCTTGATTGGATTATCCAGAGAATAGTGCTCGATACCGTGGTAGAGCGCAATATGTAGGTGTGGGAAAAAATCAGATGAAGTAGTCTTGTGATTTTTTCCCACACCTACATATATATATATATATATATATATATATATATATATATTCTTTAATTGACTGCAATGGACGTCGAGTGGATCCAACATAATATTGTGAGATATGCATATACTTTTTAACACAATAATAATGTCAAAGTTTTACAATTTTTAAAACAATAACAATGTCAGAGTAGAACACTCACTTTTTAATACAATATGAATGTCAAAGTAGTCCATTTTTTAACGCAATAACATTGTCAGAGTAGTACACTATTTAACACAATAAAAACGTCAGATTAGTACACTATTTAACACAATAATAATGTCAGAATAATACACTTTTCAACACAACAATGTCAGAGTAGTACACTTTTTAACACAATAATAATGTCAGAGTAGTACACTTTTTAACACAATAACAATGTCAGAGTAGTACATTATTTACCACAATAACAATGTCAGAGTTTTACACTCGCTTTTTAACACAGGAACAATGTCAGAGTAGTACACTTTTTAACACAATAATAATGTCAGAGTTGAACATTTTTTAACACAATAATAATGTCAGAGTAGTACACTATTTAACACAATAATAATGTCAGAATAATACACTTTTCAACACAATAACAATGTCAGAGTAGTACACTTTTTAACACAATAATAATGTCAGAGTAGTACACTTTTTAACACAATAACAATGTCAGAGTAGTACATTATTTACCACAATAACAATGTCAGAGTTTTACACTCGCTTTTTAACAGGAACAATGTCAGAGTAGTACACTTTTTAACACAATAATAATGTCAGAGTTGAACATTTTTTAACACAATAATAATGTCAGAGTAGTACACTTTTTAACACAATAACAGAATCAGAGCTTTTTTTCCCTTTTTAACGCAATAATAATGTCAGAGATGTACACTTTTAAACACAATAATAATGTCAGAGTAGTACACTCACTTTTAAACACAATAATAATGTCAGAGTTGTACACTTTTTTACACAATAACAATGTCAGAGTTGTACACTTTTTAACACAACAATGTCAGAGTTGTACACTTTTTAACACAATAACAATGTCAGAGTTGTACACTTTTTAACACAATAACAATGTCAGAGTAGTACACTTTTTAACACAATAACAATGTCAGAGTTGTACACTTTTTAACACAATAACAATTACAGAGTTTTACACTTTTTAACACAATAACAATGTCAGAGTAGTACACTTTTTTACACAATAACAATGTCAGAGTTGTACACTTTTTAACACAACAATGTCAGAGTTGTACACTTTTTAACACAATAACAATGTCAGAGTTTTACACTTTTTAACACAATAACAATGTCAGAGTAGTACATTATTTACCACAATAACAATGTCAGAGTAGTACACTTTTTAACACAATAACAATGTCAGAGTTGTACACTTTTTAACACAATAACAATGTCAGAGTTGAACATTTTTTAACACAATAACAGAATCAGAGCTTTTTTTCCTGGCACACAGCAGTAAAAAATGCATACACTTTTTAACGCAATAATAATGTCAGAGTAGTACACTCACTTTTTAACACAATAATAATGTCAGAGTTGTACACTTTTTAACACAATAACAGAGTCAGAGCTTTTCTTCCTGGCACACACCAGTCAAAAATGCAAGGCATATGCCACTCTATAATTGGAACAACTGTGCTTCTAGATAAAATCAAAGAAAGATTTTCCTCTCACATCCCAGATCTTAACAAAAGTGTATTAGTCCCATAGTTTCCATGTTGAGAACAAATACTGGTGTCATCTGGCTGATCCACAATCAGGCTTCCCTGTGACCTCCGACTAGATGAGCGGCACAGAATGGATCCCGCTTTCACTTCATCATTATAAAAAGTGCATATGGGCCGAAAGGTGACGTGACTTCTCTGTACTGGAACGTCAAGACCGGGATTTATTTTGTGACTCATTTTCCTTGACGGCCCACAATGTTGCGGGACATATACTGTGGCATGACGGCCCACAATGTTGCAGGACATATACTGTGGCATGACGGCCCACAATGTTGCAGGACATATACTGTGGCATGACAACCCACAATGTTGCAGGGCATATACTGTGGCATGACGGGCCACAATGTTGCAGGACTTATACTGTGGCATGACGGCCCACAATGTTGCAGGACATATACTGTGGCATGACGGCCCACAATGTTGCAGGACATATACTGTGGCATGACAACCCACAATGTTGCAGGACATATACTGTGGCATGACGGCCCACAATGTTGCAGGACATATACTGTGGCACGACGGCCCACAATGTTGCAGGACATATACTGTGGCAGCAGCCCCGGAATTCAAATGTCCTCCTGGCTTTTCATCCACAGTCACTCCAGATTCCCTGCAGGGCTTGTTCTTGCTGGCTTGCATGAATGAGTGTGTATCTTTGTGTGTGTGTGTGTGTGTGTGTGTGTGTGTGTGTGTGTGTGTGTGTGTGTGTGTGTTTGTGTGTGTGACATGACAGTGTCTCTTGCTTCCCAGGTTGAGATTTCCCTTTTTTCCCCCCTCTGACACAGCGGAGGAGGTGAGAATCAGATCAACTTAAGGCAATGGAAAGTGAAAAGAGGACCAGAGAGAGTCCATAGTGGATCTAACATGATAGTGTGAGAGTCCAGTCCATGGTGGATCTAACATAATAGTGTGAGAGTCCAGTCCATGGTGGATCTAACATAATAGTGTGAGAGTCCAGTCCATGGTGGGGCCAGCAGGAAACCATCCTGAGTGGAGACGGGTCAGCAGTGCAGAGATGTCCCCAACTGGTGCACAAACGAGCGGTCCATCCCTGGGTCCTGACTCTGGACAGCTAGCACTTGAGTCACTAGAGAGAAGCGCTTTATAAATATAATTCACTTCACTTCACAATGCCTGCCGCCTTCTCTGCATCTTGGGGTTCGTCAACAACTCTATGTGACAGTTTATTGGGATAAGGTAAACATCTGTTCGGTATTTTAACATAACAGTGTTTGATTGTGAGGCATTAAAAGCCACAAAATGCAACGGGTCCATCAGACCCACAAACGCTGGCTGAGTAACAACAATATGAGCGTTGCACGGAAAATGTCTCCGCCAGTTTCTGCATCCCACAGGGATTCTACTTTTATCTTTCTGCACCTGCGGTTCCCACACAAGGTTGCAACATTGTTTGTCAACTCTGTCTGCTCTCATTTTCTCGCACATTTGACCCTCTGATGTTCTGTGTACCTCCACTCTGTCCACCCCCTGTCTTGGCTTAGTGTGTGTGTGTGTGTGTGTGTGTGTGTGTGTGTGTGTGTGTGTGTGTGTGTGGTACACAGAACACAGGGTTTATGGTGTGTGGTCATTGAATATGTATTCTGATATATGTTCTTCACAGAAAATGAGCCAAAGTCAGTGAGTCTCAGTTTAAAAAATTAATTAATTGCATAATTTTTCTCCATCCATTCATCCATCCATCCATTTTCTACCACTTATTCCCGTTTGGGGTCGCGGGGGGCGCTGGCGCCTATCTCAGCTACAATCGGGCGGAAGGCAGGGTACACCCTGGACAAGTCGCCACCTCATCAAAATGAAAACGGGTCCAACTGACTTGAACACCAACCAAGTGGGATTTATAACAATTTGGATGGCTTTTGTCATGTTTGCTCTCCTCAAGAAAATATATTAAAATAAAAAAAATATGTATTTTCTGTTCATCTTTTACCATTTTCACACGTCTCTGAAACAGGTCCAGAGAGCCACTCGGGCGGCGCTAATGAGCTGCATGTGGCTCTAAAGCCGCGGGTTGCTGACCCCCGGCTCTAGGGGGCGCCACAAGGGTGAGGAGGAGGAAAAAAGAACTAGAACCGCCACTTGGCATGTCTCTCTGCTGCTTCCAGCCTTCCTGTTACCTACACACACACACACACACACACACACACACACACACACACACACACACACACACGCCACATTTGATCACACAGCTCACTGCTCTTACCTTTTGGCGGCTCAGTTTTTATGCAGTCACTGAACACACACCGATCCTCTACTCGACCCCTTAAAATCCTCAAGACACCTTTTTTAAAAGAAGGTGAAAAGTGGCTTCGTCTCTGCTCTAACCCTCAGGAGTCCTTTGCCATGGTCCAAGGACCCTATTGAAACTGCTGTGTTTTATTATTATTCCGCACCTCCGCGCTGTAATTTGACCCCCTTAACATGCTTCAAAACTCACCAAACTTGGCACACACATCAGGACTGGCAGAAATTGCGATCTAATGAAAAAAAACCCCCAAAAAACTCAAAATTGCGCTCTTGCTCTTGCGCAATTTTTGATCAAAACACAGCAAAAACTGCTTTGAGGAAGAAAACACAGACTAAACTGCTTGTAACTTCCGGTGGGAATGCTGGAAAGACATGAAAGAAAAACTTCTATGTAGGTCTCACTTAGACCTACATTTAGATATTTGACATCCTTTGGCAAAAATCAACAGGAAGTTAAAAATTACCCCTTCAAAATAAAAGTTTTGTAAAAACCCGTCACCTTTTTCAAACGTAAACTCCTCCGAGTGTGTTTGTCGTTTCGGCTTCAAACTCGCACAGGAGAGAGATTGAACCCTTTTGATTAAAACTATCCAACAAAGTTTTGATTACTGCTCAGGTTTTGATTTTACGCGCCTTCAAAGTACCCCTGCGCAAAGTTTCCTAAAAAATGTAATTTTTGCCTCTTTGAGCTGTAATTTGACCCCCTTAAAATGCTTCAAACTGCAAGTTAAAGCTCTACTATGCAAAGCGAAAGCCATTTATCAACAACATCCAGAAACGCCGATCTGTAATTTGACCCCCTTAACATGCTTCAAAACTCACCAAATTTTACACACACATCAGGACTGGCGAACATTGCCATCTAATAAAAAACCAAACCCCAAAAGTCAAAATTGCGCTCTAGCGCCCCCTAGGAAAAAACCCAGACAAAACTGCTTGTAACTTCTGTTAGGAATGTCGTAGAGACATGAAACAAAGACCTCTATGTAGGTCTGACTTAGATCAGGGCTTGGCAGCGGCCAAAGGCGGACCCGACCAACGCTGCTTGCAGCTTTAATTCATCATTGTTATTTTACTTTCAAATTATAATTAGCCTGCGGAAAAAATGTGATATTTACCTCAGAAGATTGCAAATAGAAAAAAAGGCATAACATTTTTATAAAAAATGTATTTGATATGCCATTGATATTTTTTCAATTATTATTATTATTTGTCACTAAAGTTATATAAGCCTTGCTTGTTCCATATTTCATGCAAAACTTGTTTGGGTCCCTATTAAAAGGTTCATTTGTTCAACCTTGGCCTGCGGCTTCGTTCCGTTTAAAATTTTGGCCCACTCTGTATTTGAGTTTGACACCCCTGATTTAGAGCGTTTTTTTGTTTTGGACCGCAGGAGCTTAGCGTATGAAGATCTAACAGCTGCGGTGTTCTGGCTGGAGGATGTATGCACGTTCGATGCCGGGGGGAGTCAAATTAAACACATGCACGCCCAGCAGAGCAGGCGTGGACATCCGGTGGACATCCGGTGCACACACCGAACACACCATTTTTCATACACGGGTAAACTACAACACTGCTTCCCACATGCATCACTGAGGGGGAAAAGGTCAGGTAGCGATAGGCGTTTTCCGCCATGCACATGCAGAAAACCCCAAAACCAGTGAAGTTTGCAATGTAAATGGTAGATAAAAACAAAATACAAGAATTTGCAAATCCTTTTCAACTTACACAGTATTTGGCCACCCATCCAAATGATGAGAATCAGGTGTCCTAATCACTTTACTGGCCTCAGGTGTATAAAATCAAGCACTTAGGCGTGGAGATGTCATATCTGTGTAATTATGTTTTGTTTTTTGGACACTCAGTTCCTGTTTTTGCACTTCCTGGTTTGTTTTGTTACCATGACAACTCATTAGTTTTCACCTGTCCTCATGTCTTGCACCTGTTTTCACTCATCTGTCACGACTTGGACTTGGGTGTGGATTGTTTTTTCCGGCGCAAAGGAAAGTTGGCACGGGCAAGACGTGAATGTAAGTACATAATGTATTTTAACATTAACAAACTACAAAAAAAAAGAAAGCAAACAGAAGGTGCGCACAATGGCGGAGAACAAACTTGACTAAAGAAAACAAAAACTTGCACTATGGCATGAATAAGGAAAACACTTACTGTGACTGAGACAAGGGTATGGGAAAAAATAATATAATAATGGATTAGATTTATATCGCGCTTTTCTATTGTTAGATACTCAAAGCGCTCACAGAGAAGTGGGAAACCATCATTCATTCACACCTGGTGGTGGTAAGCTACATATGTAGCCACAGCTGCCCTGGGGTAGACTGACGGAAGCGTGGCTGCCAGTTTGCGCCTACGGCCCCTCCGACCACCACCAATCATTCATTCATCATTCATTCATTCACCAGTGTGAGCGCCACCGGGGGCAAAGGGTGAAGTGTCCTGCCCAAGGACACAACGGCAGCGATTTTTTGGATGTCAATAGGTGGGAAGCGAACCTGCAACCCTCAGGTTTCTGGCACGGCCGCTCTACCCACTATGCCATACCGCCCCAAAAGCAACAAGGATATCATGGGTGCAGGAGGTGATGTTGCCAGGACAAAGAACAGAAACAGACAGCTTAAATAGCAGTGACATGATCAGTGAAAACAGGTGCAAGACATGAGGACAGGTGAAAACTAATGAGTTGTCATGGTAACAAAACAAACCACGAAGTGCAAAAACAGGAACTGAGTGTCCAAAAAACAAAAAATAATCGCACAGACATGACAGGAGACTGTTTCTGCAAACATTTGTGAAAGAATGGTTTAAAGCACAATGTCAGAAAAATTGTATTTAAACGATCAAAAAACTTCCCAATGAGCAGACAAGAGGTTGTCTTTGTTGCACTAAGCCAAAGGTTTGGAAAATTCCTTTGTGTACGATGGAAGGAGATGGGATGGGGGTTTATCTATTGTGATCCAAGACTTGCCCAAGCTAAATCCAGGACCGGCCCATGCCCGAGGCATCTTTTTCTTTTGCGCTAATGGGACCAAAAACAATGGCTGTTTCGGATTGTTATAAGCGCCAAGTGTAAAAGCCAGCATGTGTGATGGTATGGGGGTGCATTAGTGCCCAAGGCATGGGTAACTTACACATCTGTGAAGGCACCATTAATGCTGAAAGGTACATACAGCTTTTGGAACAACATATGTTGTCATCCAAGCAACGTTATCATGGACGCCCCTGCTTATTTCAGCAAGACAACGCCAAGCCACATGTTATTACAGCGTGGTTTCATAGTAAAAGAGTGCGGGTACTAAACTGGCCTGCCTGCAGTCCAGACCTGTCTCCCATCGAAAATGTGTGGTGCATTATGAAGCCTAAAATACGACAGCTCGCCCCATCCTTGTTTGTGAACTACTTAGCATTTCACGGAAGCTGCTTTTATACCCAATCATGGCACCCACCTGTTCCCAATTAGCCTGCACACCTGTGGGATGTTCCAAATAAGCGTTTGATGAGCATTTCTCAACATTATCAGTATTTATTGCCACCTTTCCCAACTTCTTTGTCACGTGTTGCTGGCATCAAATTCCGAAATTAATGATTATTTGCAAAAAACAAAATGTTTATGAGTTTGAACATGAAATATGTTGTCTTTGTAGCATATTCAACTGAATATGGCTTGAAAATGATTTGCAAATCATTGTATTCTGTTTATATTTACATCTAACACAATTTCTCAACTCATATGGAAACGGGGTTTGCACAAGGTTAATACAGTTTGCATCTCTTTCTTCCCTCCATTTATCTGCTTTCTTTTGTAATTCATATTATCATTACATAATGTATTGTTGCATTTTAAACAATTGTATTGTTGATCAAAGAAATGTTTATTATTATTTATTATCAATTATTATTTATATATGTATTTTCATTGCCCCATTTGCAGTGTAATAATGTCCATTGTCATTTCTGTGTTATTAATATTTACTTGACCGCTTCTTTGCTATCACTTTTATTGTCATATTTGTACATATCCTATTGGCCGATGCTAATAGTGCTCTGTTGTTGTTGTTATTGTTATTGTTGTCTATCCGTCTAATCCCCCTCTCGTCCCCGCTTTTCCCCTTCGGTCTTCCTTTTTTTTTCTTCTTTCTATCCCCTCCTGCTCCGGTCCGGCGGCGCCAAATGATAATATAAATACATTTAATAAAGTCAAATACAAACAAGGCAGCAAGAGAAGTATCCTATGCTTTTCTTTTGTAAAAGCAAATATGGGCATCTACATCCACAATATGATTCGCATGAGTACTAGTATAAGACAAAAAAAAGATCATAAAAAAACCAAGTGTACAAACAAAGTGAAGCTATATGTCATGGTCTCTGTGGCCATTATTGGGTTTTAGTGCTTGTAAAAGTTTGTGTGCGTGTGTGTGTGTGTGTGTGTGTGTGTGTGTGTGTGTGTTATGGTAATGCCTACTTAGTGGGGACCTCGCTCTGTTTACACGGTCTCCTTTAGGGGACCTCTGACGGTATGGAGACCAAAAAACAGGTTCCCTAAAGGGAAACCTTTTTAAACGATAGTCAGATCCATTCTGAAGATGCCGAAGTGATTTTTAAGCTTTGGCCCACAAAACATGTTTACTGAGAAGTAAACATGTTTAACATCTAATTTGAACTTTTTTATTTTTTAAATGGTCCTCAGTAGTCACGAACAAATTTGTGTTAATTATGCTAAATTATTTAAATTTGGTCCCCATGAACCATATTAACTCTTTTTCCCCAGGGTCCCCAGTAAGTATGATCAGCACATTACTTCATCAATCCAGAGATTTAAAGACGTGTATGAGCTAACTGGGCAGTAGACATTTTACCAAATTTTTTTAATGTCTCCACAACCTGTAGAAAGGGTGGTCCCCACAAGTCCTGAACAACAACTTGGTCCCCATTCCAATGATAACCAGTATGAGTGTGTGTGTGTGCGTGTGTGTGTGTGTGTGTATGTGTGTGTGTGTGTGTGCGTGTGTGCGTGTGTGTGTGTGTGTGTGTTATGGTAATGCCTACTTAATGGGGACATCGCTCTGTTTACAGTCACCTTCAGGGGACCTCTAACGGTATGGGGACAAAAAAAAAAAACAGGTCCCCTAAAGGGAAACCTTTTTAAATGATAGTCGGATCCATTCTGAAGATGCCGAAGTGATTTTTAAGCTTTGGCCCACAAAACATGTTTTCTGAGAAGTAAACATGTTTAACATCTAATTTGAACTTTTTTATTTTTTAAATGGTCCTCAGTAGTCACAAACAAATTTGTGTGTGAATTATGCAAAACTATTAAAATTTGGTCCCCGTGAACCATATTAACTCTTTTTCCCCAGGGTCCCCAGTAAGACTGATCAGCACATTAGTTCATCAATCCAGAGATTTAAAGACGTGTATGAGCTAACTGGGCAGTGGACATTTTACCACTATTTTTTAATGCCTCCACAACCTGTAGAAAGGATGGTCCCCATAAGTCCTGATCAACATATTGGTCCGGTCCCCAGTCCGCCCGAATGATAACCAGTGTGTGTGTGTGTGTGTGTGTGTGTGTGTGTGTGTGTGTTCTGGCAATGCTTACTTAATGGAGACATCACTCTGTTTACACAGTCACCTTTAGGGGACCTCTGACGGTATGGGGACAAAAAAAACAGGTACCCTAAGGGGAAACTTTTTTAAATGATAGTCAAATCCATTCTGGAGATACCTAAGTGATTTTTAAGCTTTGGTCCATAAAACATGTTTACTGGTTAGTTTGAGTGTGAGACATTTGCACAGCCGCCCCCTCATCGAACTTTAGCTGGTACTGCACTCGCTGCTCTGCTCACACTTCTTCCGTGTATAGTTAATCACTTCCACCTGGTGAAACTTCCTATAAGAGGACAGCTGTAGTTCTGTATTCTGAGGATCATGTCATATTTAAAATGAACGTTTTTTAATTTTTTAAATGGTCCTCAGTAGTCACGTACAAATGTGTGTGAATTATGCAGAACTATTTAAATTTCATCCCAATGAACCATATTAACTCTTTTATGATCAGCACATTACGTCATCAATCCAGAGATTTAAAGACGTGTATGAGCTAACTGGGCAGTGGACATTTTACCTCATTTTTTTTATGTCTCCACAACCTGTAGAAAGGCTGGTCCCCACAAGTCCTGAACAACAACTTGGTTCCCATTCCAAGTGATAACCAGTGTAGAAAGGGTGGTCCCCACAAGTCATGATCAACAATTTGGTCCACATTCCAAATGTGTGTGTGTGTGTGTATGTGTGTGTGTGTGTGTGTGTGTGTGTGTGTGTGTGTGTGTGTGTGTGTGTGTGTGTGTGTTCTGGCAATGCTTACTTAATGGAGACATCACTCTGTTTACACAGTCACCTTTAGGGGACCTCTGACGGTATGGGGACAAAAAAAACAGGTATCCTAAGGGGAAACCTTTTTAAATGATAGTCAAATCCATTCTGGAGATACCTAAGTGATTTTTAAGCTTTGGTCCATAAAACATGTTTACTGGTTAGTTTGAGTGTGAGACATTTGCACAGCCGCCCCCTCATCGAACTTTAGCTGGTACTGCACTCGCTGCTCTGCTCACACTTCTTCCGTGTATAGTTAATCACTTCCACCTGGTGAAACTTCCTATAAGAGGACAGCTGTAGTTCTGTATTCTGAGGATCATGTCATATTTAAAATGAACGTTTTTTAATTTTTTAAATGGTCCTCAGTAGTCACGTACAAATGTGTGTGAATTATGCAAAACTATTTAAATTTCATCCCAATGAACCATATTAACTCTTTTATGATCAGCACATTACGTCATCAATCCAGAGATTTAAAGACGTGTATGAGCTAACTGGGCAGTGGACATTTTACCTCATTTTTGTTATGCCTCCACAACCTGTAGAAAGGGTGGTCCCCACAAGTCCTGAACAACAACTTGGTTCCCATTCCAAGTGATAACCAGTCTAGAAAGGGTGGTCCCCACAAGTCATGATCAACAATTTGGTCCACATTCCAAATGTGTGTGTGTGTGTGTGTGTGTGTGTGTGTTGGGACATCAACAGGCACCTCAATTCTGTCTGATTTCTCTTCCTGCCTTCCTTCCTTCCTCCTCGTCCTTCTGTCTTCTCTGAGCTCTTTCAAAAGATGCTGCTGGGTTAGTCTCATGTGCATTAATGAGCCGTCTTAGTGTGTGGGAGCTCAGCCAGAGAGGCATCCAGGAATAATGGCAGCATGATCTGTGAAGACTCTGACTATGTACGACAGTCATGTCAGTGCTGCACGCACAAGACAAAAAACATGCAACACAATTACTGAATTTTGTCCTTTAGTGGCAATTATTCCTGTATAATTAGTGTATTAGTTATTTTCTTGAATAATTAGTGTATTAGCTGTTAATATTCCTGAATAACTAGTATATTAGCTGTTAATATTTCTGAATAATTTGTGAATTAGCTGTTACTATTCCGAAGTTATCAGTGTATTAGCTGTTAATATTCCTGAATAGTTAGTGTATTAGCTGTTAATATTCCTGAATAGTTAGTGTATTAGCTGTTAATATTCCTGATTAGTTAGTGTATTAGCTGTACATATTCCTGAATTGTTAGTGTATTAGCTGTTATTATTCCTGGTTAGTCTATTAGCTGTTCATATTCCTGATTAGTTAGTGTATGAGCTGTTAATATTCCGGAATACTTAGTGTATTAGCTGTTAATATTCCGGAATAATTATTGTATTAGCTGTTAATATTATTGAATAACTAGTGTATTGGCTGTTAATATTCCTGAAAAATTGGTGTATTAGCTGTTAATATTCCTGAATAGTTAGTGTATTAGCTGTTAGTATTCCGGAATAATTAGTGTATTAATTGTAAATATTCCTGAATAATTAGTGTATTAGCTGAGTTGTTAATATTCCTCAATAAGTAGTGTATTAGCTGTTAATATTCCTGAATAGTTAGTGTATTAGCTGTTAATATTCCGGAATAATTATTGTATTAGCTGTTAATATTATCAAATAACCAGTGTAGTGGCTGTTAATATTCCTGAAAAATTGGTGTATTAGCTGTTAATATTCCTGAATAGTTAGTGTATTAGCTGTTAATATTCCTGAATAGTTAGTGTATTAGCTGTTAGTATTCCAGAATAATTAGTGTATTAATTGTAAATATTCCTGAATAATTAGTGTATTACCTGAGTTGTTAATATTCCTCAATAAGTAGTGTATTAGCTGTTAATATTCCTGAATAGTTAGTGTATTAACTGTTAAAATATACCTGAATAATTAGTGTATTTTTAATTTTCCTGAAGGAACTCTCCTGAAGCAATCAATAAAGTACTATCTAATATGTGTTAATATTTCTGAATAATTTGTGTATTAGCTGTTAATATTCCTGAATAATTACTCTATTTACTGTTAATATTTCTAAATAATTAGTTCATTAGCTGTTAATATTCCTGAATAATTAGTGTATTAGTTGTTAATATTCCTGAATAGTTAGTATATTAGCTTTAAATATTCCTGAATAATGCATGTATTAGCTGTTAGTATTCCTGAATAAGTAGTGTATATGTTATTATTCCTGAATAATTTTTGTATCAGCTGTTAATATTTTGAATAATTAGTGGATTAGCTGTTAATATTCCTCAATAGTTAGTGTATTAGCTGTTAATATTCTGGAATAATTATTGTAATAGCTGTATATATTCCCGAATAATTTGTGTATTAGCTATTAATATGCCTGAATAATTAGTATATTAGCTGTTATTATTCCTATATAATTAGTGGATTAGCTGTTAATATTCCTGAATATTAGTATGTTATCTGTTAATATACCTGAATAGCTAGTGTATTAGCTGTTATTATTCCTGAATAGAGAGAGACCCGCCACCCAGCGGAGGAAACTCATTTGGGCCGCTTGTACCCGTGATCTTGTCCTTTCGGTCATGACCCAAAGCTCATGACCATAGGTGAGGATGGGAACGTAGATCGGCCGGTAAATTGAGAGCTTTGCCTTCCGGCTCAGCTCCTTCTTCACCACAACGGATCGGTACAACGTCCGCATTACTGAAGACGCCGCACCGATCCACCTGTCGACCTCACAATCCACTCTTCCCTCACCTGTGAACAAGACTCTAAAGTACTTGAACTCGTTCACTTGGGGCAAAATCTTCCCCCCAACCCGGAGATGGCACTCCACCCTTTTCCGGGAGATAACTATGGACTTGGACTTGAAGGTGCTGATTTTCATCGCGGTCGCTTCATAATCGACTGCGAACCGATCCAGTGAGAGCTGAAGATCCTGGCCAGATGAAGCCATCAGGACCACATCATCTGCAAAAAGCAGAGACCTAATCCTGCAGCCACCAAACCGGAACCCCTCAACGCCTTGACTGCGCCTAGAAATTCTGTCCATAAAAGTTATGAACAGAATGGGTGACAAAGGACAGCCTTGGCGGAGTCCAACCTTCACTGGAAATGTGTCCGACTTACTGCCGGCAATGCGGACCAAGCTCTGACACTGATCATACAGGAAGTGGACCGCCACAATAAGACAGTCCGATACCCCATACTCTCTGAGCACTCCCCACAGGACTTCCCGAGGGACACGGTCCAATGCCTTCTCCAAGTCCACAACGCACATGTAGACTGGTTAGGCAAACTCCCATGCACCCTCAAGAACCCTGCCGAGAGTATAGAGCTGGTCTACCGTTTCACGACCAGGACGAAAACCCCACTGTCACCGATTTTTGGACAGAATTTCTAGGCGCAGTCAGGGCGTTGAGGGGATCCGGTTTGGTGACCGCAGGATTAGATCTCTGCTTTTTGCAGATGATGTGGTCCTGATGGCTTCAACTGTCCAGGATCTTCAGCTCTCATTGGACCCTGCCGTGAGTATAGAGCTGGTCCACAGTGCATTAAAGAATTTGGGGAAACAAAATAAGAGATGTTTTCTCCTAGTTGCCGCGGTTTGGGTGTAAACGAAGCACATTTCCTTGAAATTAGCAAGGGTGGCTTGATGTAAGACTTTTAGATTAATCATGTATATATATTATCACACAACTTTAGTATGCTTAAAGTCGGTTGCTATATTTATTAGCTATTGTGCTCAAGCTGCATTTTTTCCATCGGTCTGAGGACAAAACTTCTCGTCTGAGGGGTGGCCTGGACCGCAGATGTTATCTTTGTTTTGGCCCGCTAACAGCCAAGGATTTCAACGACTTCACGGACAAGATGACAGCACGCAGACGAAGCAGAAACAAGGAAATCGCACATTCCGTCACATATTGTGTGTACTGGACCTGCTTTGCATAACATATGTGACCACTCCTTTTAGAGGCGCCCTCAGTGATGTTGACTATGGAACTCCTGAATAAATAGAGCTGAACCTTAGAGCATAGGGCGAGACTATGACTAGGTGTGCAGCGCCATGCGTTCTCCTCATGAGCGAAATTGAACGCTGTCTCTTCTAGTCTGCTTAACAGATGTCATAAGTGTTTGAACCTGACAAATGTAACTTAGATATTGGGTTTCACTATGTAAAGCGCTTTGAGGCACTAGAGAAAAGCGCTGTATAAATACAATTCACTTCACTTCAGACTCCTTTTAGAGGCGGCCTCAGTGATGTTGACTATGGAACTCCTGAATAAATAGAGCTGAACCTTAGGGCATAGGGCGAGACTATGACTAGGTGTGCAGCGCCATGCGTTCTCCTCATGAGCAAAATTGAACGCTGTCTCTTCTAGTCTGATTAACAGATGTCATCAGTGTTTGAACCTGACAAAGACTTTGATGTGACACCAACCACAGTACAGCCAAGCTGCAATCTTAGCATGCGTGTTCACAGGCTGACACATCAGTGCATGCTGCCAACAGGTAGCAAGGGGGAACAAAAAAAAACTACTCACAATTTGCAGCGTTGTGGCTCAGGTGTGCCATTTTGACAGCTAGTGTTGCTCCTTTTTTTTTTTCCTTGCTCAGCCCTCATTACTTCCCCTTCTAAAGAGGATTTACGGGAATAGTGGCGACGGCGCGCCTGATGGCAGGTGAGCTCTGCGACGGCTTGATTTATTATTGATTGCTTCCTATTCCTGGAGCGGCTGCTGCAACAATGCTAACACTAAAGTGTGGCGGCGTGGGGGTAGTCAGCCTCCAGGTGGTAAGGTGTTGGCAGGGTGGGGGTGTGGAAGGAAGGAGACGTCAACTCTAATTGGACTGTGATGTATGGTGAGCTTCTGCTCAGAATGACACTTTGCCTTTTTTTTGTTGCGGAAGTGATAACACGTGTTAAGGAGGCAGGCTGGAACATCACACAGTCGATCAGTTCTAACTAAATGTAAAAAAACCAAAAAAAACAAACAACCTAAATTGGTACAAATTGAGTTTCAAGCACTATTTTTCTGGAACACATCATAGAAGGTGTCAGCACGCTTGAAGCGTTAACTCCATTCCAGGTGTGTGCAAGTGAGGTGAAGGATGTTTTGACAGTAATCAGTGATTCCCTAACCCTGTGCCACGGTACAATAGGTCTGCCACGGGAAATTGTGCAATTTCACTAAATCTGAAAATGTTATTTTATCAGGTAGAAATGATATGTTTTTGCCTCTGTTTATGCCTGTGTACTCAAGGACATGTCAAAAAAATGATTGCAGTCATACAGAAAATACATTTATAACAGTTTTATTGGACACATTAATGTTTATTCTAAATCCATCCATCCGTTTTTTACCGCGTATTGTCTTCGGGGTCGCGGGGGACGCTGGAGCTTATCTCAGCTACAATCGGGCGGAAGGCGGTGTACACCCTGGACATTCTATATTTATATATAAATGTTTGTGTGCGTGCATGTGTGTGTGTGTCTTTATATGTATGTATGTATGTATGTATGTATGTATATATATATGTATGTGTGCAAATATATATGTATATATACAGTATGTATACCTGTGTATATATTTGTATGTATATGTTTATATGTATATATATGTATGTATATGTTTATATATATATATATATATATATATGTGTATATATATGTCTATATATATATGTCTATATATATGTATATATGTGTGTAAATATATGTATATATATTTATATGTATATACACGTAAGTATGTATATCTAGCTATATATATATAGATATATATATATACACATGTATGTATATATACATGTATGTATATGTATATATATATACATATATGTATATATATGTATGTATGTATATGTATATATATGTATGTATGTATATGTATATATATGTATGTATGTATATGTATATATATATATATATATATATATATATGTATATATATATGTATGTATGTGTATATATATGTATGTATATATATGTATATATGTATGTGCATATGTATGTATATATATGTATATAGATGTATGTATATATATAGATATATCTATGTGCATATGTATGTATATATATGTATATAGATGTATGTATATATATAGATATATATACATGCATATATATATATATATACGTATATATATGTATATATATATATATATATATATATATATATATACACACACACACACATATATGTATGTATGTATGTATGTATATATATATATATAAATATATGTATATACAGTATATATATGTATATATATATACATTTATGTATACATATGTATATATACACATATGTGTATATATATGTATATATATATACAGTATATATGTATATTTATACATATATGTATACATATGTATATATACACATGTGTGTGTGTATGTATATATATATATATATATATATATATATATATATATATATATATATATATATATATATATATATATATATATATACACTAACTTTTCACTTCACAATGGTGATTGAAGCTCATTGAGAGAATCCCAAGAGTGTGACAATCATTGGCACTTTAACTGTAAATGTTTTTCTCTCACACACTACTGAAACACTCTCATACACACTACTGAAATGCTCTCACACAAACAACTAAAATGTTTCTCTCACACACACTACAGAAACACTCTCATACACGGTAATTCTGAATAATGTCCCTCATGGCCCCTCATATTAGTACACTTGTCAACCTGTTACGACATCATTTCTACATTTTGTTAGTATGAACCAGAGTTTTTTGAGTGTTAAGGACGCTTACACGTGGCCTGCGGCTATTCACCCAAATTATTTTAATGTCTTATCAGGTAGATTCAGGCCATTTTGTGTAAATAAACCAAAATAAATCAAATTTTGAACATTTACCGCAAGCTCTTATTGCCAGCAGCTGGGTATAAAATTCAGCTCCAAAAAGGAGACTTATTTATTTAAATATGAGGCCTCTAAATTTCATCTCTAAACAGGTATCTTGTGACACATGTCCGAGGGAATTTCATCTAAAAAAAAAATCAGCCAGTGTTGTATATCCTGTACAATTGGAATACATTTTTTTTTGTATTGCCTGACAGGCAAGTGAAAAGTCTGTCTTTTCAGGTGCACGGGGGATTGTTATGTGTTAAATTGTGGTGGTGGTGGTGGTGGTGGTGGTGGTGTGGGCTTGTCTGTCAGACTGACGGACTGACACCAGCTTCCTATTCGCCAACCTCCATAATCCAACAATCTTCTCCAACCATCTTCGTTCTTATCACATGCAAGCTGGGATGCATTGTTAAAACTAAGTGGCGTACACTCCAGTTTTAATGTTTTTTAACCCACGTCTCCTATGCCTGTCTGTTAGATAAGAGCTGAGAGTGCTTGATGTGCTGAGTAGTAAATACCAGCAGCTATCATCCAAGGGAGAAAGAGCAGAGCAGAAGCCTGGTGTGGAGGTTTCTTCCTTCCGGGTTCTTCGGACCACCGAGCACTAACATGACAGCTCCTTTTAGGGTTGAGAACACTGTTTTATTTTGCGATAAATGGTCTCTCTCTCCTCTGCCTTTTAACAGAGCGACAGGTGGTTAGATTAGAAGGCCCAGGTGGGCCTAATTGCACCTGTCGTTGATCTCTAAGCCGGTCCTGAAACACCCCGCTTCGCTGCAGGTCCGCAGGCCACACCCCTCCCCCACACCTGGTTTAGTTCAAATGGATGATATTACCGTATTTTCCGGACCATACGCCACACCGGGTTATAAGGTGCACTGCCGATGTAAGGTACAGCTCGGTTGGTAAAGTGGCCGTGCCAACAAGGTGAGGGTTGCAGGTTCGATCCCCGCTTCCGCCATCCTAGTCACTGCCGTTGTGTCCTTGGGCAAGACACTTTACCCACCTGCTCCCAGTGCCACCCACACTGGTTTAAATGTAACTTAGATATTGGGTTTCACTATGTAAAAGCGCTTTGAGTTAGTAGAGAAAAGCGCTATATAAACAGTGTTTACCCCTGAAAATGTGTTAGTTAAGGTGCTGTCCCTCCGGCGGACAGACCGGGGAAGGGGGTGGGTGGGTGTAAGGATTGGTGTAACTCGACCTGTCGCCATCACGTCTCCACCTCGTCGCTGCCACCAAATAGCCTGGGGGGGCAATAGACTACAGACTGTGGTGAAGTAGGCCGGCTTCGTCGCATGAAGAAATATAAATATAATTCACTTCACTTCTATTTTCCATCTTTTTTCATATATAAGGCGCACCGGATTACAGGGCGCGTGAAAGGAGTCCATCCATCCATTCTCTACTGCTTATTCCCTTTGGGGTCGCGGGGCGAGCTGGTGCCTAACTCAGCTACAATCGGGCGGAAGGCGGGGTACACCCTGGACAAGTCGCCACCTCATCACAGGGCCAACACAGATAGACAGACAACATTCACACTCACATTCACACACTAGGGCCATTTTAGTGTTGCCAATCAACCTATCCCCAGGTGCATGTCTTTGGAGGCCGGAGGAAGCCGGAGTACCCGGAGGGAACCCACGCAGTCACGGGGAGAACATGCAAACTCCACACAGAAAGATCCCGAGCCCGGGATTGAACCCAGGACTACTTAGGACCTTCGTATTGTGAGGCAGACGCACTAAGCATTAAATGAGTCATACTACTATTTTTCTATATTAAAATAATAACATGTAATGGTGGTTATTTGGTCGAAATGTTGCATAGATGATGTTTTACAGATCATCTTTTTCAAGGGCTGTCTTATTTACGTGGCTCAGCTTCGCCAGCGTCTTCTCCCCGTCGTCTTTGTTGTAGCGGTGTAGCGTGCAAGGACGGGAGTGGAAGAAGTGTCCAAAGATGGAGCTAAACTGTTTTAATGACATTCATCCATCCATCCATCCATTTTCTACCGCTTATTCCCTTTTGGGGTCGCGGGGGGCGCTGGCGCCTATCTCAGCTACAATCGGGCAGAAGGCGGGGTACACCCTGGACAAGTCGCCACCTCATCGCAGAGTCGCCACCTCATCGCATGACATTCAGACTTTACATAAATCAATAACAGAGCAGCATCTCCTCATCCGGAAACAATAACAAGTGTCCCGTGAAAAAACGCCCGACCGGAACTCCGCAATACCTAAAGTTTTTGTTTGAATAATGTAAAATCATCACACCGGTATGTTTTAGCGCTTTCATGGCGAGTTTACTGACAGAAGTAAGTAATAACTTTACACTACTTTATGTTAGAAATGACAACAGCGGAGGATGAATGTCCCATAACAAGAAGATAGAGAAAAAGACGAGGCTTCCTGACTATGTAGTCGGTACTGACTACAAAGGCGGACTCGCGCAATTTTTCAGTAGAAATGTAGATCCCAAATACAGATCAGCAGGTACCAGAAGATATGGAAAGTTGCATAATATTGTGACACAAAACACCAGATAAAATGTCTTACCTTAAACACACACCATAATAATACTCCTATGTTGAAGCAGAGTACAATCCATCAAGCGGCGAGGCTTCATAGCTTACCAAAAGCGTACTAAAACATGTTGAGAGATTTTTGAGCGCCTTGTGTAAAGTTCTATAATTTCAATGGAACATATAAAATGTTGGTGTTGTTTACTTGAGTCATGTTGCCATCATAGTGCAGTCTACACATATCTCTGATGTTTGACTGCCATCTACTGGTCACACTTATCATTACACCATGTACCAAATAAAATTTATTTGAGGTCGGCAAGCAAAACCAGAATTATTCCATACAAGGGAACATATAAAATATCGGTGTTGTATGCTTGAGTCGTATTGCCATCATAGTGCTATCTACACATATCTCTTATGTGTGACTGCCGTCTACTGGTCGCACTTATTATTACACCACACACCAAATGAAATTGCTTTAAGGTCAGTAAGCAAAACCAGAATCATTCCATAAAATGGAAACCAGAATTATTCCATATAATGGAACATGTAAAATGTTGGCGTTTTATGCTTGAGTCGTATTGCCATCATAGTGCAGTCTACACATATCTCTTATGTTTGACTGCAATCTACTGGTCACACTTATTACACCATGTACCAAATAACATTTCTTTGAAGTCGGCAACCAAAACCAGAATTATTCCATATAATGGAACATATAAAATGTCGGTGTTGTATGCTTGAGTCGTATTGCCATCATAGTGCAGTCTACACATACCTCTTATGTGTGACTGCCATCTACTGTTCACACTTATCATTACACGATGCACCAAATAAAATTGCTTCAAGGTCGGTAAACAAAACCAGAATTATTCCATACAACGGAACATATAAAATGTTGGTGTTCTATACTTGAGTCGTATTGCCATTATAGTGCAGTCTACACATATCTCTTATGTGTGACTGCCATCTACTGGTCACACTTATTATTACACCACACACCAAATAGAATTGCTTCGAGGTCAGTAAGCAAAACCAGAATTATTCCATATAATGGAACATGTAAAATGTTGGTGTTGTATACTTGAGTCGTATTGCCATCATAGTGCAGTCTACACATATCTCTTATGTTTGACTGCCATCTACTGTTTACACTTATTATTACACCATGTACCAAATAAAATTGCTTCGAGGTCGGTAAGAAAATACAGAATTATTCCATATTTTAGGCGCACCGGGTTATGAGACGAGTTCTGAGAGAAAAAAAATGATTTTAAATGCGGAAAATACGATACTCGTTCCTCTGTCTTCATGTGGACTTGGCGTTATGTGACGCCATCAGATGCTTGTTGGACGGGAAGGACCCCGAGGAAGAGTTTAGTACCCGGGGAATTGAGGGCATCAAGGCTCAGCTGGTGATAAAATTGCCATCACTGCAGTTTTGACAAATATTCTCATTTATTCATGTGATTGAATTCTCCAGGCGTTGAATCAATTATAACTGGACTGTTGATTTTCTCGTAGAAGGTGTTTTGTCTCTCATCCAACAGACTTCATCAGTTCATGCTTACGGACTTAGATAGTGTAAATCTGAGAGGCTGGTGCCAGATTCGAAGTATTGAGGACAAATACTTGGGGTTATTTTGGAATACCCTCCCAACACACCTGCTGTGGGCCCTGTGATGAGGTGGCGACTTGTCCAGGGTTTACACCGCCTTCCGCCCGAATGCAGCTGAGATAGGCTCCAGCATCCCCGGCAACCCTAAAAGGGACAAGCGGTAGAATATGGATGGATGGATGAACACCTGCTGTACTCAAATAGTCCAATCAGAATCCCATTACAATAGTCGACTACAGGATGTAGCGTTGTCTCGATACCAATATTTTGGTACCGGTACCGAAATGTATTTTGATACTTTCTAAATAAAGGCGACCCCCCCGAAAAATAGCATTATTGGCTTTATTTTATCGAAAAAATCTTAGGGTACATTAAACATGTTTATAATTGCAATCGAAGAACAATTTTGTGTTAAGATCCGATGCCCGGATAATTCCATATTCTTGTTTTTGTTCCATTTTGGTATCACACTCTGTTGTTTGACATCCTTAGTTCCTGTTTTTGTTCTGTCACCATGGTAGCTTATTAGCTCACCTGCCCCCTTGCTTTCCATGCACACCTGTTTCTACTGATTACTGCCTTATTTAAGCCTGCCCCTTTTGTTAGTTCATTCTCGGATCCTAGTTTGCTTTCACGCAACAGATTTCTATCTATCTACTCGCTAGCTCTCACGCTACATTTTATTTCATTCCTAGCTTTCATGCTAGTGTTTTTTTCCCCCTTTTTGTGCCTTTGTGCCAAGTATTAGTTTATCTATTTATATCCCTAGCTCCCATGCTAGCGCCATTTGTTTCCCTTATCTGCCTAGCACCACTGTTTTTGTTCCTAGCCTTTTTATTAGTTTAATAAATACTTTATTTCTTACCTTTCGCTGTGTTCTTGCCCGACGCATCCACGGAGGAACAAATCTGGCATCGCAATGCCACACAAGTCTCACAGTTTGTCCTTAAATAAAATAGTGAACATACTAGACAACTTGTCTTTTAGTAGTAAGTAAGCAAACAAAGGCTCCTAATTTAGTCTGCTGACATATGCAGTAACATATTGTGTCATTTCTCAGTCTATTACTTTGTCAAAATTATAAAGGACAACCTTTAAAAAATGGATTATTAATCCACTTGTTCATTTACTGTTAATATCTGGTTATTTTCCATTTCAACGTGTTCTATCTGCTTTTCTGTTAAAATGTAATAATCATTTATTATTCTGTTGTTTGATACTTAACATTAGTTTTGGATGATACCACAAATGTAGGTATCGATCCGATACCAAGTAGTTACTGGATCATACATTGGTCATTTTTAAGTCCTCATGTGTCCAGGGACGTATTTCCTGAGTTTATAAACATAATATGAAGGAAAAATATTTATATATATTTTTTGTGACAATAGAAAATATTGATCATAGTAGTATTGACTCGATACACTCCTGTACTTGGTATCATTACAGTGGATGTCAGGTGTCAATCCACCTGACATCCACATATATATATATGTATGATGAGGTGGCGACTTGTCCAGGGTGTATACTGCCTTCCGCCCGATTGTAGCTGAGATAGGCGCCAGCGCCCCCCGCGACCCCGAAAGGGAATAAGCGGTAGAAAATGGATGGATGGATGGATGGATGGATATATATATATACATACATATATATGTATATATGTATATATATATATATATATATATATATATATATATATGTATATGTATGTATGTATATGTATGTATGTATGTATGTATGTATGTATATGTATGTATATATATATATATACATATATGTATATATATATATATATATATGTACGTATGTATGTATATATATATGTACGTATGTATGTATATATATATATAATATATATATATATGTGTGTGTGTGTATAAAAATGTATTTATTTTTTTCTCGCGCCCCCGCTGCTAATGATGTCACATTATCGATGAGAAAATGCATTTTTTGACAATATGATTTGCCTGACCTGCTATGAGACACAGAGTAACAAGAGTAAAATGGATTGGAAAGGACATATTTAAAAAAATAAAATTAAAACACTTTTCTTTTTTTTAACTTTGGACTTCCCTCGGGCCGGATTTTGGACGCTGGGGCCGTAGTTTGGGGACCCCTGTTCTAAAACTTAGTGATGTATCGGATATGTCAGATTGTAGGGTTTTGTTTTTTGTTTGTTTTTTACCCTTCGCCTTCATGATTTGTTGTGTTTGTTGCGTTTGCCTAATTGTAAAATATGTGGTGGTGAGAGGTGGTGTGATGTTCATATGTTGTCAATATTTAGTGTTTTATCGTTCATAGTTAATATTGTCAATCCCACATTCTTTATTGTCGTGTACATCTTGGGTGTCTCATTCAGTAAAAAAAATGTAAAATTCCATTTAACATTTTTAGCATTCAGACATTATTCTGAGGTTTCGCATTAGTATTTCTAAAAAAAAGATACACCGGCCTCCAGACACATTTTTTTCTCTAAATATAGCTCCCCATGGCAAAATAATTGCCCAGGGATTAAGATTTACACCCGTGCCGTCAGACGGCGAGCATCCGTGACATGTATCCTTCTCCGAGGCAAGAAAACCTAAAACAAAGTGCTTGACGTCATCCCATTGATTCTGGGACTTTGACGGACGGATAAGACATACGACTTCTCGTCTTTCTGATAAACGACTCCCGCTTTCCCAGAATAAATAAAAGCGAGGCGCCAATGAATTCTTAACATCGTTTTGGCTTCACACTAATGGTCCCTTTGTCAAGGAGTCCATCACCATTACGGAGAATAATATCTTATTTACCTTCCAACCAGCAGCCGGCGCCCCCTGTGCCTCGTAGAATGAACCTTTTCAGATACTTTTTGTCTTCCACAGAAAAACCAAGTTACTGTAACATCGGTATCACTTTGGGACATAATAAAGCCAACGTGAATAAAACATTACGAGAAAAAGGCTTTTCTGCAAAGGACTTTTGGTTTGTGTGGCCTCTGCAAGAGAATTGAGATGTAGCCACACCATTACCACTGGTAATCATGGAAATGGTATCATGCCACAGCAAGCAACGACTACTTTGCGACAAATGACGATCCACAACCTTGTATGTTTTTTGAGCCTGAATATACAGAGGATGAGCTACAAGTTTTAAAAGCCGGGCGCTAGAGGGATGCAGCTTTAGTGAAACGCTCATCGTCATGTATCAGTATAGGGGACGGCGTGGTGCGGTTGGTAGAGTGGCCGTGCCAGCAACCTGAGGGTTCCTGGTTCGATCCCCACCTTCTACCAACCAAGTCACGTCCGTTGTGTCCTTGAGCAAGACACTTCACCCTTGCTCCTGATGGGTCGTGGTTAGGGCCTTGCATGGCAGCTCCCGCCATCAGTGTGTGAATGTGTGTGTGAATGTGAAAATAGTGTCAAAGCGCTTTGAATACCTTGAAGGTAGAAAAGCACTATACAAGTATAACACATTTACATTTAGTATAGCTAAGTTTTAAAGGGCTACTGAAAGCCACTACTACCGACCACGCAGTCTGATAGTTTATATATCAATGATGAAATATTAACATTGCAACACATGCCAATACGGCCTTTTTAGTTTACTAAATTGCAATTTTAAATTTTGCGCGAAGTATCCTGATGACGCGTGTGCGTGACGTCTCGGATTGTAGCGGACATTTTGATCCAGCCCGATCCCAGCTATAACTCGTCTGCTTTAATCGCATAATTACACAGTATTCTGGACATCTGTGTTGCTGAATCTTTTGCAATGTTTTCAATTAATAATGGAGACATCAAAGAAGAAAGATGTAGGTGGAAAGCGGTGTATTGCGGCTGCTTTTAGCAACACAAACACAGCCGGTGTTTCCTTGTTTACATTCCCGAAGGTGAAGCTTTACTATGGAACGGACCGGTCAAGCGAACATGGTTCCCTATCACAAAATTGTGGTAATAAGTCGGCTCTTACCGTACACATGAGCGGAGCTTGCGTCGTTCCTCGTGCACCTGTCAAAGAGGCAGCTGCGGACTCTCTTGCCTCCTCCGACCGGCCGCCCCCGAACGTGGGATGCTTCCACTGTGGAGGAGGGGGGAAAAAAAGCTCAGCCCGGCCTCAATGGCTGCCTTCGCTTTGTCGAGAAACATGGCTTCCTTCAGAGACACTGGCGGTCGCCACACCCCTCCGATGTTCAGGTACGACTAGATAATCTCACTAAATCACTAGTGATTTAGGGCTATATAAGTAAACATTGATTGATTGATTGATACTGACTGGTATACACACATAATACATACCGACTGGTATACACACATAATACATACTGGTATACACACATAATACATACTGACTGGTATACACACATTACACATACTGACTGGTATACACACATAACA
This sequence comes from Nerophis ophidion, assembly GCF_033978795.1. Taxonomy (NCBI): domain Eukaryota; kingdom Metazoa; phylum Chordata; class Actinopteri; order Syngnathiformes; family Syngnathidae; genus Nerophis; species Nerophis ophidion. The sequence goes on from NC_084616.1 coordinate 76,909,758, forward strand.
CATACTGACTGGTATACACACATAATACATACTGACTGGTATACACACATAATACATACTGACTGGTATACACACATAATACATACTGACTGGTATACACACATAATACATACTGACTGGTATACACACATAATACATACTGACTGGTATACACACATAATACATACTGACTGGTATACACACATAATACATACTGACTGGTATACACACACAATACATACTGACTGGTATACACACATAGTACATACTGACTGGTATACACACATAATACATACTGACAGGTATACACACATGATACATACTGACTGGTATACACACATAATACATACTGACTGGTATACACACATAATACACACTGACTGGTATACACACATAATACATACTGACTGGTATACACACATAATACATACTGACTGGTATACACACATAGTACATACTGACTGGTATACACACATAATACATACTGACCGGTATACACACATAGTACATACTGACTGGTATACACACATAATACATACTGACTGGTATACACACATAATACATACTGACTGGTATACACACATAATACATACTGACTGGTATACACACATAATACATACTGACCGGTATACACACATAATACATACTGACTGGTATACACACATAATACATACTGACTGGTATACACACATAATACATACTGACTGGTATACACACATAATACATACTGACTGGTATACACACATAATACATACTGACCGGTATACACACATAATACATACTGACTGGTTTACACACATAGTACATACTGACTGGTATACACACATAATACATACTGACTGGTATACACACATAATACATACTGACTGGTATACACACATAATACATACTGACTGGTATACACACATAATACATACTGACTGGTATACACACATAATACATACTGACTGGTATACACACATAATACATACTGACCGGTATACACACATAATACATACTGACTGGTATACACACATAATACATACTGACTAGTATACACACATAATACATACTGACTGGTATACACACATAATACATACTGACTGGTATACACACATAATACATACTGACCGGTATACACACATAATACATACTGACTGGTTTACACACATAGTACATACTGACTGGTATACACACATAATACATACTGACTGGTATACACACATAATACATACTGACTGGTATACACACATAATACATACTGACTGGTATACACACATAATACATACTGACTGGTATACACACATAATACATACTGACCGGTATACACACATAAGACATACTGACTGGTATACACACATAATACATACTGACTGGTATACACACATAATACATACTGACTGGTATACACACATAATACATACTGACTGGTATACACACATAATACATACTGACTGGTATACACACATAATACATACTGACTGGTATACACACATAATACATACTGACTGGTATACACACATAATACACACTGACTGGTATACACACATAATACACACTGACTGGTATACACACATAATACACACTGACTGGTATACACACATAATACACACTGACTGGTATACACACATAATACATACTGACTGGTATACACACATTGTACATACTGACTGGTATACACACATAACACATACTGACTGGTATACACACATAATACATACTGACTGGTATACACACATAATACATACTGACTGGTATACACACATAATACATACTGACTGGTATACACACATAATACATACTGACTGGTATACACACATAATACATACTGACTGGTATACACACATAATACATGGTGACTGGTATACACACATAATACATACTGACTGGTATACACACTTAATACACACTGACTGGTATACACACATAATACATACTGACTGGTATACACACTTAATACACACTGACTGGTATACACACATAATACATACTGACTGGTATACACACATAATACATACTGACTGGTATACACACATAATACATACTGACTGGTATACACACATAATACATACTGACTGGTATACACACATAATACATGGTGACTGGTATACACACATAATACATACTGACTGGTATACACACTTAATACACACTGACTGGTATACACACATAATACATACTGACTGGTATACACACTTAATACACACTGACTGGTATACACACATAATACATACTGACTGGTATACACACAATAATACTGCTATGTTGAAATTGTTACTAAAATTGATACTGTTGCTGGCCATATTATTTTTTTGTTTGTTTAGACTGTTTTGTGTCATGTTTGTGTGTCCTCTCCATTGTTCTGTTTATCGCAACAAATTATTGAAAGAATACAAAACGGTTCAATACAACAGTACAAATAGTCTCTATCTAAATGTTTTAATTATGCGAAACACACACACACACACACACACACACACACACACACACACACACACACACACACACACACACACACACACACACACACACACACACACATTGTTTCTGCAGTGAGGACTCTGGCAGGCATGAAGGAATCATCTCTGAATTCACCGAGTCAATGCCAATTTGACACCTGACTAATTTTTAACAGAAGAGTCCAAATGCAAGCGGACGTGATTCAAGCTGCTCAATAAAGCCACTGGGAGCACATGAATGTGTTGGAGTCCATAATAGAACATTAACACCACAATTGAACTGGCTTGTGTTTGACGACAACAACAACAGAGAGTATGGGGTATCAGACTGTCTTATTGTGGCGGTCCACTCCCTGTATGATCAGTGTCAGAACTTGGTCCGCATTGCCGGCGGTAAGTCGGACACATTTCCAGTGAGGGTTGGACTCTGCCAAGGCTGTCCTTTGTCACCGATTCTGTTCATAACTTTTATGGACGGAATTTTGAGGCACAGTCAAGGCGTTGAGGGGTTCCGGTTTGGTGACCGCAGGATTAGGTCTCTGCTTTTTGCAAGAATGTGGTCCTGATGGATTCCACTGTGACCCTCTGGAAGTCCTGTGGGGAGTGCTCAGAGAGTATAGGGTATCGGACTGTCTTATTGTGGCGGTCCACTTCCTGTATGATCAGTGTCAGAACTTGGTCCGCATTGCCGGCAGTAAGTCGGCCACGTTTCCAGTGAGGGTTGGACTCCGCCAAGGCTGTCCTTTGTCACCCATTCTGTTCATAACTTTTATGGACAGAATTTCTAGGCGCAGTTAAGGCGTTGAGGGGTTCCGGTTTGGTGACCGCAGGATTAGGTCTCTGCTTTTTGCAGATGATGTGGTCCTGATGGCTTCATCTGACCAGGATCTTCAGCTCTCACTGGATCGGTTCGCAGCCGAGTGTGAAGCCACCGGAATGAGAATCAGCACCTCCAAGTCCGAGTCCATGGTTCTCGCCCGGAAAAGGGTGGAGTGCCATCTCCGGGTTGGGGAGGAGACCCTGCCCCAAGTGGAGGAGTTCGAGTATCTCGGAGTCTTGTTCACGAGTGGGGGAAAAGTGGATCGTGAGATCGACAGGCGGATCGGTGCGGCGTCTTCAGTAATGCGGACGTTGTACCGATCCGTTGTGGTGAAGAAGGAGCTGAGCCGGAAGGCAAAGCTCTCAATTTACCGGTCGATCTACGTTCCCATCCTCACCTATGGTCATGAGCTTTGAGTCATGACCGAAAGGATAAGATCACGGGTACAAGCGGCCCAAATTAGTTTCCAGGTCTCTCCCTTAGAGATAGGGTGAGAAGCTCTGCCATCCGGGAGGAACTCAAAGTAAAGCCGCTGCTCCTCCACATGGAGAGGAGCCAGATGAGGTGGTTCGGGCATCTGGTCAGGATGCCACCCGAACACCTCACTAGGGAGGTGTTTAGGGCACGTCCTGGAAGACCCAGGACATGTTTGGTAAGACTATGTCTCCCGGCTTGCCTGGGAATGCCCGGGATCCCCCGGGAAGAGCTAGACGAAGGGGGCGGGGAGAGGGAAGTCTGGGCTTCTCTGCTTAGGCTGCTGCCCCCGCGACCCGACCTCGGATAAGCGGAAGAAAATGGATGGATGGACAACAACAGCTTTTATGTCAACACAACAAGTGTGATGATGATGATGATGATGATGATATACAGCGGTAATGTTTGTGCAGCAGGCTTGTCCTGGTTTGTCACATGAGGTACAAGACGTGAACTTGAAGAGACAGCTCTCCAGCGCACACACACACACACACACACACACACACACACACACACACACACACACACACACACACACACACACACACACACTTCCTGCTGCCTGCCGCCGTGCAGACCAGCTGCATGAGATGACAGGGCGGCGACACGATAAAAACACACAACGAATTTGTGTGATGATATGTGAGACGTCAACAGGACACAACCACACGTAGCTTTCAGTTCCTAATTTCCTTAATTATTACAGCCATAAACAGTACAGTGCAGTTAGTTCCTCAACACCTGACCAACCTAAAGGTGGAGCAATTTGCAGTTTGAACAAAACTCACCAAAAAAATCAATCAATCAATGTTTATTCATATAGCCCTAAATCACGAGTGTCTCAAAGGGCTGCACAAGCCACAACGACATCCTCGGCTCAGATCTCACATCAGGGCAAAGAATAAACTCAACCCTGGTCGGATGGCAATGAGAAACCTTGGAGAGGAACGCAGATGTGGGGAAATATAATACAAACATAATAGTGAGAGTCCAGTCCATAGTGGATCTAACATAATAGTGAGAGTCCAGTCCATAGTGGATCTAACATAATAGTGAGAGTCCAGTCCATAGTGGATCTAACATAATAGTGAGAGTCCAGTCCATAGTGGATCTAACATAATAGTGAGAGTCCAGTCCATAGTGGATCTAACATAATATTGGAGAGTCCAGTCCATAGTGGATCTAACATAATAGTAAGAGTCCAGTCCATAGTGGTTTTAACATAATAGTGAGAGTCCAGTCCATAGTGGATCTAACATAATAGTGAGAGTCCAGTCCATAGTCGATCTAACATAATAGTGACAGTCCAGTCCATAGTGGATCTAACATAATAGTGAGAGTCCAGTCCATAGTGGATCTGACATAATAGTGTGAAAGTCCAGTCCATAGTGGATCTAAAATAATGGTGTGAGAGTCCAGTCCATAGTGGATCTAACATGATAGTGAGAGTCCAGTCCATAGTGGATCTAACATAATAGTGAGAGTCCAGTCCATAGTGGATCTAACATAATAGTGAGAGTCCAGTCCATAGTGGATCCAACATAATAGTGAGAGTCCAGTCCATAGTGGATCTAACATAATAGTAAGAGTCCAGTCCATAGTGGATCTAACATAATAGTGAGAGTCCAGTCCATAGTGGATCTAACATAATAGTAAGAGTCCAGTCCATAGTGGATCTAACATAATAGTGAGAGTCCAGTCCATAGTGGATCTGACATAATAGTGTGAAAGTCCAGTCCATAGTGGATCTAAAATAATGGTGTGAGAGTCCAGTCCATAGTGGATCTAACATGATAGTGAGAGTCCAGTCCATAGTGGATCTAACATAAGAGTGAGAGTCCAGTCCATAGTGGATCTAACATAATAGTGAGAGTCCAGTCCATAGTGGATCCAACATAATAGTGAGAGTCCAGTCCATAGTGGATCTAACATAATAGTAAGAGTCCAGTCCATAGTGGATCTAACATAATAGTGAGAGTCCAGTCCATAGTGGATCTAACATAATAGTAAGAGTCCAGTCCATAGTGGATCTAACATAACAGTGAGAGTCCAGTCCATAGTGGATCTAACATAATATACATGTAGTCTTTTTTTATCTTATATTTTGGATTTTGTCAGCTCTTTTTTTTTGCAGTGTGCTTTCCACTTTTTCATGCACTCCAAATCATTAAAACGCATGGACGTGTTAATTTCACCTCTTTTCAGTATTTTTTATTTTTCCTAAAATGTAGCCATTTTATCTTATATTTTATCAGCTCTTTTTTTTGTAGTGTGCTTTCCGCTTTTTCAGGCACTCCAAATCATTCCAATCTTATGTCGCTGTGTAAAAATGTTTTAATTCAGGAACTAACAACACGCCTCATCTTTTATGCCGTTTAAGTAAATAAGCCCCCCCCCCCCGGCTATAATTACCATTTACTGTACGGTAAATGATATTTTGGCTTTATATTTACTTCTTTTAACATCGCCGGCGACGCGGGAGAGAAAACGGCGACGTTCCCATTGCAGAAAAGTCAGGAAAAACTCACTTTTTATTCTTTTTAATTAACAAAATAAATGGGAAATTACTCCTCCTAATAACCCTTGAGGCATCGTCTATATAATGTAATAAAGCCCCAAAACTTTACCAGAATGATACAAACGACGTTAGTATTGTTTGCTCTTCCTTGGCGGCGAGTAAAGTGAGAGGCGGCACATTATTTGATTATTAGATCATGTTCTAAAAATACAGCAGAACCGTACAGGAAGATGACAAGCGTAAGTCGGGATAAAGTCTCCAAAATAACACTTAAAGGCGGCGTAGTACAAACCCCGTTTCCATATGAGTTGGGAAATTGTGTTAGAAGGTGGCAATAAATACGGATAAAGTTGAGGAATGCTCATCAAACGCTTATTTGGAACATCCCACAGGTGTGCAGGCTAATTGGGAACAGGTGGGTGCCATGATTGGCTATAAAAACAGCTTCCATGAAATGCTAAGTAGTTCACAAACAAGGATGGGGCGAGGGTCACCACTTTGTAAGCAAATTGTCGAACAGTTTTAGAACAACATTTCTCAACAAGCTTTCAGGGAATTTAGGGATTTTACCATCTACGGTCTGTAAAATCATCAAAAGGTTCAGAAAATCTGGAGAAATCACTGCACGTAAGCGATGATATTACGGACTGATGATCCCTCAGGCGGTACTGCATCAAAAACCGACATCAGTGTGTAAAGGATATCACCACATGGGCTCAGGAACACTTCATAAAACCACTGTCAGTAACTACAGTTGGTCGCTACATCTGTAAGTGCAGGTTAAAACTCTACTATGCGACGCAAAACTTATTTATCAACAACACCCAGAAACGCCGCTGGCTTTGCTGGGCCCGGGCTCATCTAAGATGGACTGATGCAAAGTGGAAAAGTGTTCTGTGGTCTGACGAGTCCACATTTCAAATTATATTTGGAAACTGTGGACGTGGTGTCCTCCGGAACAAAGAGGAAGCAAACCATCCAGACTGTTATCGACGCAAAGTTGAAAAGCCAGCATGTGTGATGGTATGGGGGTGCATTAGTGCCCAAGGCATGGGTAACTTACACATCTGTGAAGGCACCATTAATGCTGAAAGGTACATACAGGTTTTGGAGCAACATGTGTTGTCATCCAAGCAACATTATCATGCTAATTTCAGCAAGACAATGCCAAGCCACGTGTTACACCAGCGTGGTTTCGTAATGAAAGAGTGCGGGTACTTTCCTGGCCCGCCGGCAGTCCAGACCTGTGTCCCATGGAAAATGTGTGGCGCATTATGAAGCGTAAAATACGACAGCGAAGGACTGAAGCTCTACATAAAACAAGAATGGGAAAGAATTCCACTTTCAAAGCTTCAACAATTAGTTTCTTCAGTTCCCAAACGTGTATTGAGTGTCGTTAAAAGAAAAGGTGATGTAACACAGTGGTGAACATGCCCTTTCCCAACTACTTTGTCACATGTTGCAGCCATGAAATTCTAAATTAATTATTATTCGCAAAAAAAAACAAAGTTCATGAGTTTGAACATCAAATATGTTGTCTTTGTAGCATATTCAACTGAATATGGCTTGAAAAGGATTTGCAAATCATTGTATTCTGTTTATATTTACATCTAACACAATTTCCCAACTCATATGGAAACGGGGTTTGTAATAAAGGGGAGAGATTCCTTGCACATTAGAGCCCCTTCATAACAACTCAGCATTGTTTAAACACCAAAGCATTGCTGAGTATCGGCTTTTTTCATCTCTTTTATGACCGCCGTGCGTCTCTTAATAGTCAGCAGGCTAGCAGGCCGTGGCTCAATGCTCTAATCATCCAAAACATGGTTTCTTATGCACGACAATAGGCTGCCGGTACTCGGATGACCTCCGCTGTCTTCTGGAAAAGGAAATTTACGTCTCGTTCAGTTACCGGTCAACTGTATAGAGACGCCTTCTTCTTGAATAAAACATGAGAGAGGGTTTTAAAACCTCTGAACAATACTCTAATGCGATCATAAATCCAAATACATTATTAAAGTGGCACGTTTAAGCACCAATGAGGGCAGATTTGAAGGATGAAATCATATCAATTTGAATTAACCTTCCTCTTATGTTACCTTTCTGTTACCATCTCTTATGTTAACGGGTCGGTTTTGACCCATGTCTTAAATCAGCTGTAAAATACACAAAAAGCAATGATCTATCATCCAATTTGTTTCTCATCTCTTGGTTACCTCGTTAGGCTTCCTTATCCTTGAAAGTATTGCTTTTAATATTTTTGGTTTGGGCCATTGGGCCTTTTTTTGTCAGTATACCCCTCGATTTAAATTTTTAAAAATGGTAAAACGAACCTCAAGAGAATCATATAAATAAAAAAAAGGTTGTTGTGTTACCTAACTATTACTAAGGGGTATTAGAACACATCCCTTAAATAAATGTGTTTTATTTATTTTTTCATTTTAAGAATTTTAACTATAGTAACATCTATGGTGTTACGGGTCAATTTCGACCCATATATATTTACTTCAAGAAAAAGGCTAAAACGTATTTTTTTCAGCAACAGAAATCCAACATCAAACAAACAACAACCAATCAAGCAAATGAAACCAAGAAAAATAGATTACTAGTTCCAAAACTAATAAAAAAACAAAATCAGAGTGGCAAAAAGTGACACTTTTAGTGTCCGTCTTTTGTTTGTTTTTGTACAGGATAACAAGGTCAAATGAGAATCCACTAAAGCTCACATGATTGGGAGAGGAGCTGGCTGTCAGTGTGTTCAGTTTTGGCTCTTATCATTGCTTTATCATCTTATTTTTATAGCTGGGTCGAAACCGACCCTAACAACACCAAGGGCATAATTTCTACCAGAGCATTTTATAATTTAGTGAAAAAAATTCAAATGTTTTATTTTGTTGACAAAGAGGTTCCTGACAAAGTCAAAAAGCTTTGATGCAAAAAAATAAATGTATGAGGTGTTTTTATGCATTTAAAAACTAAAACTAAGACGAAGGTTAAGCTGTATTTTTTGGGCCAACTTTTTATGAACAGTTGAGTTTCAGTTTATTTGAAAGATGAATACAATACAATGTAACTCATGGCTCGCCAACCTTTTTCAAACCAAGAGCTACTTCTTGGGTACTGATTAATACTAAGGGCTACCAGTTTGATACACAATTAAATAAATTGCCAGGAAATAGCCAATTTGCGCCAATTTACCTTTGATAAATAAATCTATATATATAAATTTAAAAGATGGGTATTTCTGTCCGTCATTCCGTCGTACATTTTTTTTCCTTTTACGGAAGGTTTTTTGTAGAGAATAAATGATGAAAAAAACACTAAATAGAACGGTTTAAAAGAGGAGAAAATAGGAAAAAAATGAAAAAAAAATTTTGAAACATAGTTTATCTTCAATTTCAACTCTTTAAAAATCAAAATTCAACCGAAAAAAAAAAGAAAAACTAGCTAATTCGAATCTTTTAAAAAAAAAAATAATTTATGGAACATAATTAGCATTTTTTTCTGATTAAGATTAATTTTGATGACATGTTTTAAATAGGTTAAAATCCAATCTGCACTTTGTTAGAATATATAACAAATTGGACCAAGCTATATTTCTAACAAAGACAAATCATTATTTCTTTTAGATTTTCCAGAACAATTTTTTTTAAAGCAATTCAAAAGACTTTGAAATAAGATTTAAATTTGATTCCACAGATTTTCTAGATTTTCCAGAATATATTTTTTTAATTTTAATCATAATAAGTTTGATGAAAATTTTCACAAATATTCTTTGTCGAAAAAAGAGAAGCTAAAATGAATAATTAAATTAAAATGTATTTATTATTCTTTACAACAACAAAAAAAAAAAATACTTGAACATTGATTTAAATCGTCAGAAAAAAAGAGGAAGGAATTTAAAAGGTAAAAAGGTATATGTTTTCAAAAATCCTAAAATCATTTTTAAGGTTGTATTTTTTTCTCTAAAAATTGTCTTTCTGAAAGTTATAAGAAGCAAAGTAAAAAAAATAAATGAATTTATTTAAACAAGTGAAGACCAAGTCTTTAAAATATTTTCTAGGATTTTCAAATTCTGTTTGAGTTTTGTCCCTCTTAGAATTAAAAATGTCCAGCAAAACCAGACCAGCTTGCTAGTAAATAAATACCATTTAAAAAATAGAGGCAGCTCACTGGTAAGTGCTGCCATTGAAGCCTTTTTTAGAACTGGTCAGCGGGCGACTCATCTGGTCCTTACGGGCGACCTGGTGTTGGTGACCCCTGCCCTAATGCTATCATAAATCCAAATACAATACTAAAGTGTCATGTTTAAGCACCAATGAGGGCAGATTTGAAGGATGGGGGTTGAATCACCAAAAATGATTCCCGGCCGCTGCTGCTCACTGCTCCCCTCACCTCTCAGGGGGTGAACAAGGGTGATGGGTCAAATGCAGAGAATCATTTCGCCACACCTCGTGTGTGCGTGACAACCATTGGTACTTTAACTTTGACTTTTTAATAATATCATATAATATAATAATATAATAATATATTAACAAACATTAAATACATAAAAACATCTTTATATACATATATTTTCTCTTTAAATACATTTCCTTGTTCTCTGTAACAGAACAGTGAATAAATAAATAATACATAAACAACATACGTATAATAATATAATATAATATATTATATACTAATATAAATAATATAAAAATATATGTAAACAAATATTAAATACATAAATCTTTAAATGCATGTCTTTAAATTCATTTCCTTGTTCTCTGTAACAGAAAAGTGAGTAAATAAATAATAAATAAACAACATACATATAATATAATATTATATAATGATATGAATAAAACAATATTATATAATCAAATATTAAATACATAAATATTTTTTAAATACATATCTTTAATCTTAAATACATTTCCTTGTTCTCTGTAACAGAAAAGTGAGTAAATAAATAATAAATAAACAACATACATATAATATAATATTATATAATGATATGAATAAAACAATATTATATAATCAAATATTAAATACATAAATAATCTTTAAATGCATATCTTTAATCTTAAATACATTTCCTTGTTCTCTGTAACAGAACAGTGAATAAATAAATAATACATAAACAGAATATATTTATAATAAATACAATATGATATAATATAATAGTATAAATAATATAATCGTGTATATAAACAAAAATCAAATACATAATTAATCTTTAAATACATATATTTAATCTTTAAATACATACAAAATCATAATTTAAAACAATTAAGAACAGTGCTTAAGATATTATTATACTTTTGTGACATTTAAAATTGCAAAATTTTACTAAAAAAATTCCCAGTTTAAAGTAACCCTTTAACCCAGTGGTCTCAGACTCAATTCAACTGTGGGCCGCTGGAGGTAGAGTCCAGAGGCCCACAGTCGACCTCCAGTCCCTGGAGACCGACTGCTGTTATGAAGCGCTGCCAGCCGTGCATCACCTCGAAGGTGAATCAAACAGTGGTGAAGGTGTGGGGTGGGGTGTGTGTGTGTGTGTGTGTGTGTGTGTGTGTGTGCATATGCCCATTGTCTTGGGTGTATTGATGTAGTGTCCATAGGCCTGTACTCGTTCTGCATGCAAGCAAAAGTGGACTCTCACACTATTATGTTGGATCCACTATGGACTGGACTCTCACTAATATGTTAGATCCACTATGGACTGGACTCTCACACTATTATGTTAGATCCACTATGGACTGGACTCTCACTATTATATTAGATCCACTATGGACTGGACTCTCACTATTATATTAGATCCACTATGGACTGGACTCTCACACCATTATTTTAGATCCACTATGGACTGGACTTTAACACTATTATGTTAGATCCACTATGGACTGGACTCTCACTATTATGTTAGATCCAATATGGACTGGACTCTAACACTATTATGTTAGATCCACTATGGACTGGACTCTCACTATTATATTAGATCCACTATGGACTGGACTCTCACACCATTATGTTAGATCCACTATGGACTGGACTCTCACTATTATGTTAGATCCACTATGGACTGGACTCTCACTATTATGTTAGATCCACTATGGACTGGACTCTCACTATTATATTAGATCCACTATGGACTGGACTTTCACTATTAAGTTAGATCCACTATGGACTGGACTCTCACACTATTATGTTAGATCCACTATGGACTGGACTCTCACACCATTATTTTAGATCCACTATGGACTGGACTTTCACACTATTATGTCAGATCCACTATGGACTGGACTCTCACTATTATGTTAGATCCACTATGGACTGGACTCTCACACTATTATGTTAGATCCACTATGGACTGGACTCTCACTATTATATTAGATCCACTATGGACTGGACTCTCACTATTATATTAGATCCACTATGGACTGGACTCTCACACTATTATGTTAGATCCACTATGGACTGGACTCTCACACTATTATGTTAGATCCGCTATGGACTGGACTCTCACTATTATGTTAGATCCACTATGGACTGGAATCTCACACTATTATGTTAGATCCACTATGGACTGGACTCTCACTATTATATTAGATCCACTAAGGACTGGACTCTCACTATTATATTAGATCCACTATGGACTGGACTTTCACACTATTATGTTAGATCCAATATGGACTGGACTCTCACACTATTATGTTAGATCCACTATGGACTGGACTCTCACTATTATGTTAGATCCACTATGGACTGGACTCTCACTATTATGTTAGATCCACTATGGACTGGACTCTCACTATTATGTTAGATCCACTATGGACTGGACTCTCACTATTATGTTAGATCCACTATGGACTGGACTCTCACACTATTATATTAGATCCACTATGGACTGGACTCTCACACTATTATGTTAGATCCACTATGGACTGGACTCTCACTATTATATTAGATCCACTATGGACTGGACTCTCACTATTATATTAGATCCAGTATGGACTGGACTCTCACACTATTATATTAGATCCACTATGGACTGGACTTTCACACTATTATGTCAGATCCACTATGGACTGGACTCTCACTATTATGTTAGATCCACTATGGACTGGACTCTCACACTATTATGTTAGATCCACTATGGACTGGACTCTCACTATTATGTTAGATCCACTATGGACTGGACTCTCACTATTATGTTAGATCCACTATGGACTGGACTCTCACTATTATATTAGATCCACTATGGACTGGACTCTCACACTATTATGTTAGATCCACTATGGACTGGACTCTCACTATTATGTTAGATCCACTATGGACTGGACTCTCACTATTATGTTAGATCCACTATGGACTGGACTCTCACAGTGTCATGTTAGACCCGCTCGACATCCATTGCTTTCGGTCTCCCCTAGAGGGGGGGAAGGGGTGAGTTTTTCCTTGCCCTAATGTGGGATCTGTACCGTGAATGTCGTTGTGGCTTGTGCAGCCCTTTGAGACACTTGTGATTTAGGGCTATATTAAATAAACATTGATTGTATGTTTTTCTGGAAAAATGGCTCCAAAAGCCCTGACCAATCCACCGACCGGGAGCAGATTGGCTTCAAAGCCGTGATGAAATGGACAGTAAATGTATTTAAACCTTGAATGAAAGTATTTCAACCACAATTTGAAGGTTTTGGGCAATTAGTATTTCCCTTTGCTCCAACTCTGCATAGGTCAAATAGGACCTTCTTCTTCTTCAAATGAAGAGCAATTAGTGGGACATGTCGGCTGTACTCTAACTCACGGCACCACGGCGGAGCTCTAATGATACACATATATATATATATATATATATATATATATATATATATATATATATATATATATATATATATATATATATATGGGCAAAAATGTACCAGTCGGACTAGAAAACAAAGACGGCCAAATTGACTGGAGAGAGCTGAAGCTAACAGCAGGCTTTGGAGATTGAGACTATTGCATTCAAGTGTTTGACCAGACCAAGAACTGCAAAGGTTGAACTTTGAGATGAAACAAACCACTGATCCCAGATAAGCTAACTGAACTAAGTCCCTGGTCAGCACGGTGCTTTGAAAAAGAAGACGCAGATACTCTTGAGTTTTATATAAATGTTAAAGGGGATCTGCACATTTAAAAATAAATGTATTTATCACTCACAATCCATATGTAAGACAAGAACAAATGTTCTTTTTTTATGCATTCTAATTAATAAAATATGGCAAGTAAGAGGTGGCTAACAATGCAGCTAATGAGAGTACTCTATTGCGCCCATAAAACCCAATAAAATGTCCGATGATGGCTTTTTTGCCGATATTCCGATATTGTCCAACTCTTGATTAGTGATTCTGATATCAACCAATATCGATATTGGTGCGGCATAGCTCGGTTGGTAGAGTGGCCGTGTCAGCAACTTGAGGGTTGCAGGTTCGATCCCCGCTTCCGCCATCTTAGTCAATACCGTTGTGTCCTTGGGCAGGACACTTTACCCACCTGCTCCCAGTGCCACCCACACTGGTTTAAATGGAACTTAGATATTGGGTGTCACTATGTAAAGCGCTTTGAGTCACTTGAGAAAAGCGCTATATAAATATAATTCACTTCACTTCACTTCATATACAGTCTTCGAATTAACACATTATTATGTCTAATTTTGTTGTGGTGCCCCGCTGGATGCATTAAACAATGTCATGTCTTTGTGATCATGTTCTGTTTAGTTACGTTCTGTTTTGTTTTTGACTCCATTAGTTCCTGTTTTTGCACACCCGGTTTTTTGTTTTAGTTTCCATGACTACCAATTAGTTTTCACCTGTCATGTCACGCACCACAGCACCATTTAAGCCTGTAGTCGCCAGGCAGTCAGCCTGGCGACATCACCCTCTATCACCTTCTACTCACCCTCGACACAACCTTGTTATCCATGCCGATGATCCCTGTTCCTTTCTCGTTCCAAGTAAGTTTTTTCGTTATTCATGCCATAGTGCAAGTTTTTGTTTTATGACCATAGTTTTGCCTTAGTGCAAGTTTTGTTTTCATAGCCAAGTTTTGAACCTCCACTGAGAGCGCCTTTTGTTTATACCCTTTGTTTTTTGTAATATTTTTGAGTGAAGATTAAAGATGTCATTACCTTCACGCCATGTCCGTTCCAATCGCTTTGCACCACGGGAAAACAAACCACACTATAGTCCACGTCATGACAGTAACAAGGTTTTCCAAAATAAATCTACTCAAGTTATGGAAAAAAATGCCAACATGGCACTGCCATATTTATTATTGAAGTCAAACGTATCTCAAAACAGCAGCTTGGAATTTGGGCCATCCTCTTCCTGTGAGAGAATGAGGAGGTTGAGGTGGGCAGGGTTGAGGTGGGGAGTATGGCTAGTCCCGGAAGAGTTAGTGCTGCAAGGAATTATCTATATTTTTTTCTGTTGTGTTTGTTGTGTTACGGTGCGGATGTTCTCCCTAAATGTGTTTGTCATTCTTGTTTGGTGTGGTTTCGTAATGTGGCGCATATTAGTAACAGTGTTAAAGTTGTTTATACGGCCACCCTCAGTGTGAACTGTATGGCTGTGGACCAAGTATGCCTTACATTCACTTGTGTGTGTGAAAAGCCGTAGATATTATGTAGATATTAGGTTTATTGGCGCTCTGTACTTCTACCTACGCCCGTGTACCACTCCGTAAAGTGGCGTTTTAAAAAGTCATACATTTTACTTTTTGAAACAGATACCAATAATTTCCGATATCACATTTTAAAGCATATATCGGCCGATAATATCGGCAGTCCGATATTATCGGACATCTGTAATAAAAACCATCCAAAACTGCCAACAGTACTCCATTTACAACCAGTTGTTAGCCGTCTTGTTATTATAAGCGCTAACGCAGACAAACTATTTTGGCGACAGAGAGCTAACTAGCTTGTGCTGCTATGTTGACATACTGAGCTGCATCGCCTACGAGTTGGTCAAATCTAGTTTGAAATGAAAATCGGGCCTTTCACCTGCGTGATAGAAGGATGTGGTCATAGGCCAATTAAAATTTGGTCAACTTTGATATTCAACATTTTAGGACTGGATGGAACAATCCCATGATACAAAATAAAGTAGAATGGTAACAGTAGGCAAGACAAACACAAAAAAATGTTTTTTGTTGTTTTTTACCAGCGTGAAGATTATCATTAATGATAAAAACGGGAAAATATAAACATTATACAGCATTATTCACATGTGAACAATATAAATACAGTCTATTATACAGGAGTATTCACATGTGAATAATATAAATACAGTCTATTATACAGCATTATTCACATGTGAATAATATAAATACAGTCTATTATACAGCATTATTCACATGTGAATAACATAAATACAGTCTATTATACAGCATTATTCACATGTGAATAATATAAATACAGTCTATTATACAACATTATTCACATGTGAATAATATAAATACAGTCTATTATACAGCATTATTCACATGTGAATAATATACATACAGTATTATTCAGCATTATTCACATGTGAATAATATAAATACAGTCTATTATACAGGATTATTCACATGTGAATAATATAAATACAGTCTATTATACAGCATTATTCACATGTGGATAATATAAATACAGTCTATTATACAGCAATATTCACATGTGAATAATATAAATACAGTCTATTATACAGCATTATTCACATGTGAATGATATAAATACAGTCTATTATACAGCATTATTCACATGTGACTGATATACAGTATTATACAGCATTATTCACATGTGAATAATATAAATATAGTCTATTATACAGCATTATTCACATGTGAATAATATAAATATAGTCTATTATACAGCATTATTCACATGTGAATAACATAAATACAGTCTATTATACAGCATTATTCACATGTGAAAAATATAAATACAGTGTATTATACAGCATTATTCACATGTGAATAATATAAATACAGTCTATTATACAGGATTATTCAATGTGAATAATATAAATATAGTCTATTATACAGCATTATTCACATGTGAATAACATAAATACAGTCTATTATACAGCATTATTCACATGTGAATAATATAAATATAGTCTATTATACAGCATTATTCACATGTGAATAATATAAATAAAGTCTATTATACAGGATTATTTACATGTGAATAATATAAATATATTATACATTATACAAGCCCCTATCAAGTGAAGATATGACTGCCGGCCCAAAACCTGTTCCTGGATCAAATCAAGCTTCCGCCAACCAAGTCACTGCCGTTGTGTCCTTGAGCAAGACACTGCAGCCACCTTGCTCCCAGTGTAGCCCACAGTGGTTTAATAATAGATTTCCCAATGTAAAACCATTTGAGTCTCTACAGAAAAAGCGCTATATAAATATAAGTCACTTCACTTTATGTGGTTTACTGTCGCTACGAGGGAACTTTGGCCTGTGGTTCATTTATAGTCAGTCACCCCTAAAAACAAGTCAGCAAGTCGCGGTTTTGTAGCTATTACATTTTCCTCCCATTTGGGAGACAGCCGGAAAATGCTGGAAAAAAAATAGATGTCCGACTTCAAAAAAGCTATTACGCTAAAAAATAGAAATGCTGCCAGTTTCCGGTCATCAAATGGCGGTACAGTACGCGGGTGTATCGACAAAAATGGCCAGGCGGTGTGCGGGGCTGCTGTGTGCGATCACCTCTGTCACACCTGCTCTCGGAGGCAATAATAAGTGGGAAAAGGTCAGGGGAACAAAAACAATCAATGCTGTTATTTCTTTCATGTGGATAAGGGAAAAGTAACTTTTAGGGAGGAATCTAACATATATAGTCTGATAGTCCTATTAACAGTCTGGTGTGTCGTGGGAGATGATCTAATTTCACCTGTTTGGGTTAAAAATAGTTCTTGCAAACCAGTACTTATAGTCTGCAAATGATATGTTGTTGTTGAGTTTCGGTGCTGTCTAAAGCTCGGCGGAGTAACCGTGTAATACTCTCCCATATCAGTAGGTGGCAGCAGGTAAATAATTGGAAACAGCGGGAGGCTGGTGTCTAATGCTTAAACTAAAAATAAACTGTCAGGTTCAAACACTGATGAGATGTATTAAACAAGACAAGAAGCAAAGAATTAAACAGAGACAGAATTATATTCGGCTCAATTTGAGGAGAGACGCTTGGACTTCTGTATCCTTACACAGCGTCATTACGCTCTGGCAAAAGTTTGCACTCCTCCTTTATTTGGACTTTTTCTGACCACATGGCAACAGTTGCTTCTAAGGGACGAGGTCGTAAACACTTCACAGAAAAAGTTGTAAAAAGGTTCAAAAAGAGGTTCGTATAAGAGTTCAAAAAGAGGTTCGTAAAACAGTTGAAAAAGGAAGTTCAAAAAGAGGTCATCTGGAACATGGGAAGATCCTGCCTTCTCTCCGCTTTGTAGTCCTTGGGTTAAAATGCTCAAATCAAAAATAAACTGTCAGATTCAAACACTGATGACATCCTTTGAACAAGACAAAAAGCAAAGAATTAAATAGAGACAGAATTAAATTTGGCTCATTTTGAGGAGAGACGCTTGGACATCTGTACCCTTGTACATCGTCATTACGCTCTGCCGAAAGATTGTACTCCTCCTCCTTTATTTAGACTTTCCCTGACCACATGGCAACAGTTGGTCCTAAGGGACGAAGTCGTAAACAGTTCACAGAAAAGGTTGTGAAAGAGTTCAAAAAGAGATTTGTAAAAGAGTTCAAAAAGATGTTCGTAAAACAGTTGAAAAAGCAGGTTCAAAAAGAGGTCATCCGGAACTTGGGCGGATCCTGCCTTCTCTCCACTTTGTAGTCCTTGGGTTAAAATGCTCAAATCAAAAATAAACTGTCAGGTTTAAACACTGATCACATCTATTAAACAAGACAAGAAGCAAAGAATTAAACAGAGACAGAATTAAATTTGGCTCAATTTGAGGAGATATGCTTGGACATTTGTACCCTTGTACATCGTCATTACGCTCTGCCGAAAGATTGTACTCCTCCTCCTTTATTTAGACTTTCCCTGACCACATGGCAACAGCTGCTCCTAAGGGACGAAGTCGTAAACAGTTCACAGAAAAGGTCGTAAAAGAGTTCAAAAAGAGATTCGTAAAAGAGTTCAAAAAGAGGTTCGTAAAACAGTTGAAAAAGCAGGTTCAAAAAGAGGTCGTCTGGAACTTGGGCAGATCCTGCTTTCTCTCCACTTTGTAGTCCTTGGGTTAAAAAACAATATCTTTCTGTTGATTACAATACATAAAAGAAAACAGAATCACCTTCACGTTGCTCCCCCCTTACACAGTGGAGTTTTACAAGCCTTCTTCTTGGTAGGTTCAAAGACCGCTTTTGGTCTTCTCGCTGGGAACTAATTTCAACACAAAGTTTTGGTGATAACTTAAATACAATTCTTACAACAAACAAAAGGTGGGTGCCCCTGAGAAAAGCCATTGAAGCTTAGGGAAGGCTGGACAGAACAAAACAAAAACTGAACTGGTTTTGATTGATTGATTGAAACTTTTATTAGTAGATTGCACAGTACAGTACATATTTAGTACAAATGACCACTAAATGGTAACACCCAAATAAGTTTTTCAACTTGTTTTAGTCGGGATCCACGTTTGTCGGGGTACAAAGTAAACAAAATCGAAATTCTGGACGACAGCAAAGACTTACTGCGGAGAAAAGACGGCGCCCACAATGTACGTCCGAACATGACAATGTCCACACAAAGAGGTATCAAAATAACACCACGTTTTATTTTATGTGAATTGATATCCGGTAGTACCGATTAAAATTTGGTCGGTACCTAAAAAAAATTACCGAATTCGATACCCATTCCTAATTGAAATTCCTACTGTTGCTATTCTGTCTGGGTTTTTTTTGTTTTTGTTTTATAAATCAAAAGGGATTTATTGCACTTTAAATTATGGATGTCGCCTTCAAGCTACGAACATTCTTGATTGTAGTTATTTTACTCAAGTGACAAATTGGCTGTCTCTTGGTCTAATCAGCATCCAATAGATAAAGGCTGCACGTGACTCTTTACCAATTGAACCAACAAAAAAATACGTCCAATCTTCACCTCGATCTTTTTTTTGAGCAATCCGCAGTCAAATAGTCTTTGGTCTTGTTCCGCAACCAAGCCGATAGAAAGAATACAAGAAGCAAAGAATCAAACATAGGCAGAATTCAATTTGGCTCAATTTGAGGAGAGACGCATGGACTTCTGTATCCTTGTACAGTGTCATTACGCTCTGGGCAAAGATTGTACTCCTCCTCCTTTATTTGGACTTTCTTTGACCACATCGCAACAGCTGCTTCTCATTGGTCGGTAACTAAAAGAAGTCCCGAATTCGATACCCATTCCTAATTATGATTCCTATTGTTGCTATTCTGTCTGTTTTTGTTTTAAATCAATCAGCATCCAATAGATAAAGGCCGCACCTGACTGTTTACCAATTGAACCGACAAAAAAATACGTCCAATCTTCGCCTCGATCTTTTTTTGGAGCAATCCACGGACAAATAGTCTTTGGTCGTGTTCATCAACCATGCCGATAGAAAGAAGACAAAAAGCAAAGAATCAAACAGAGGCAGAATTAAATTCGGCTCAATTTGAGGAGGGATGCTTGGACTTCTGTATCCTTGTACAGTGTCATTATGCTCTGGGCAAAGATTGTACTCCTCCTCCTTTATGTGGACTTTCTTTGACCACATCGCAACAGCTGCTTCTCATTGGTCGGTAACTAAAAGAAGTCCCGAATTCGATACCCATTCCTAATTATGATTCCTATTGTTGCTATTCCGTCTGTTTTTGTTTTATATCAATCAGCATCCAATAAATAAGGGCCGCACCTGACTTTTTACCAATTGAACCGACAAAAAAATACATCCAATCTTCGCCTCGATCGTTTTTTGGAGCAATCCACAGACAAATAGTCTTTGGTCGTGTTCATCAACCAAACCGATAGAAATCTGCCATCATCTCGTCGCCGCCTGGAGTGTCGTCCTTATCTTACTTATGTCAGCCTTTGTCCACATTCTCTATAGTAGAGCCAATAAATCCACTTCGGTCTTCTCACCGCATTGCGGGGGGTAGGGGTTGGGGGGGGGGGGTTAGATGTGACTATTGATCGAGTAAAGAAGACAAACATTGCATTAAATAAAACATCAGATGGGAGAAGGGGCGAAAATAGAAATATACAAATACTTTTTTTGTGCGTGTCTTTATCGATCCTGATGGAGATAAAAGCTGTTATGTCCACCGTCGCTAACCAGCCCACAGAAGCACCACAGGGGGTCGGTATTGATCACCGATTGACAAATTGCCATAAGGATGAGTGCATTGACCTTTCATTCCCGCTGTGGGAGTTCAACTGTGGTTTTTACAGAACAGAAAATAGACTTTCTAACACAATAGCAAACATGTTTTTTATTGGGGGTTTTTTTTTATCACAGTTTAAAGCAGACCTGGGCAAATGAAGGCCCGGGAGCCACATGCGGCCCCGTTTGTCAAACCGTGGACTTAGGCTTTTGTTTTTCCGGAATGCAAAGGAAAGTTGGCGCGGGCAAGATGTAAATGTAAGTACATATTTATTAATAACATTAACAAACTACAAAAAAGGAAGCAAACAAAAGGCGCGCACAATGGCGGAGAACAAACTTGACTAATGAAAACATTGACTAGCACAAAAGCAATTAACTAGGAACACGAAACAAAAACACTTACTGTGACATTGCATGAAGCATGAACTATAATAAACTGGAATTTCATGGGTAGCAGAGGTAGTATGGATGGATGTCTATTAAATACCGTCTATAGGTTCTCTCCAGGTATTGGCCACAACATTAAAGACAAAAAAGTACCGTACTATCTGGACTATAAGGCACACTTACTGGTTAGAGTGTCCGCCCTGACAACGGTAGGTTGTGAGTTCAAACCCCGGCTGAGTCATACCAAGGACTTTAAGAATGTGAGCCATTACCTCCCTGATTGGCACTCAGCATTAAGGGTTGGAATTGGGGGTTAAATCACCAAAAATTATTCCCGGGCGCGGCCACCGCTGCTGCCCACTGCTCCACTCACCTCCCAGGGGTTGATCAAGGGTGATGGGTCAAATGCAGAGAATGATTTTGCCACACCTAGTGTGTGTGTGTGTGTGTGTGTGTGTGTGTGTGACAATCATTGGTACTTTAACTTAAAATTAGAGATGTCCGATAATATCGGACTGCCGATATATATGTGTATATATATATATATATGTATATATATATATATATATATATATATATATATATATATATATATATATATACATATACTGTATATATGTAGATCTATGTATATGTATGTATATATATGTATATGTTTATAAATATATATATATATCTGTGTGTGTATGTATAAAATGTGTATGTATATGTTTATATATGTATATGTATGTACATATATATATATATGTATGTATGTGTGTGTGTACATATATAAACATGTATATATGTTGTATGTGTATATATATGTGTGTGTATATATAGATATGTGTATATGTGTGTCTGTATATATGCATTTATACATATGTATGTGTGTGTGTATATATATATATATTTGTGTGTATATATGTGTGTGTATATATGTGTGTATATATATGTGTGTGTATATATATATATTATATATATATATATATATATATATATATATATATATATATATATATATATATATATATATATATATATATATATGGGGCAAAAAAGTATTTAGTCAGCCAGCGATTGTGCAAGTTCTCCCACTTCAAATGATGACAGAGGTCTGTAATGTTCATCATAGGTACACTTCAACTGTGAGAGACAGAATGTGAAAAAAAAATCCAGGAATTCAAATTGTAGGAATTTTAAAGAATTTATTTGTAAATTATGGTGGAAAATAAGTATTTGGTCAACCATTGAAAGCTCTCACTGATGGAAGGAGGTTTTGGCTCCAAATCTCACGATACATGGCCCCATTCATTCTTTCCTTAACACGGATCAATCGTCCTGTCCCCTTAGCAGAAAAACAGCCCCAAAGCATGATGTTTCCACCCCCATGCTTCACAGTTGGTGTGGTGTTCTTGGGATGCAGCTCAGTATTCTTCTTCCTCCAAACACCACCAGTTGAGTTTATACCAAAAAGTTCTATTTTGGTTTCATCTGACCACATGACATTCTCCCAATCCTCTGCTGTATCATCCATGTATCCATTTTGGTATAAACTCAACTCGTCTTGTTTGGAAGAAGAAGAATACTGAGTTGTATCCCGAGAACACCATACCTACTGTGAAGCATGGGGGTGGACACATCATGCTTTGGGGCTGTTTTTCTGCTAAGGGGACAGGACGATTGATCCGTGTTAAGGAAAGAATGAATGGGGCCATGTATCCTGAGATTTGGAGCCAAAACCAGCTTTGAATGGTTGACCAAATACTTATTTTCCAGCATAATTTACAAATAATTTCTTTAAAATTCCTACAATGTGAATTCCTGGATTTTTTTTTCACATTCTGTCTCTCACAGTTGAAGTGTACCTATGATGAAAATTACAGACCTCCGTCATCATTTTAAGTGGGAGAACTTGCACAATCAGTGGCCCCACTGTATATGTGCATGTATTTATATGTGTATATATGTATATATATCTGTATATGTGTATATATGTGTATATGTATATTATCATATATGTATGTATATATGTTTAATGTGTGTGTATGTATGTACATATTATTTATTTATTCTTATATGTTTGTAACTCAAATTTTTGCTTGCAACTTAAAGCCTTACAATTAGCAGATAAACAGCTCTCAAAACCACTACAGCTCGCATTAGTGCATCGTTTGACTTCTCTCTCCCCAGTCTGTTCTATACTCGTACTCCACATCCTGTAGGTGTTTCACAGTCAAATGTGTAAAAAGGTGTATCATTATCAGGGAGCAAGGGAGCAACTTTGGGAGTTGAATATATATGACGTGCTGAACATTATTACGCTCGTAAGGGCAGAATTTCCCATATAGCTCCTGTATCAGATCTCATTAAATGATAAGCACTTATATCGGTGGTTCTGGGTTTCTAAAGACCAAACTAGGATGAATTAAAAGCCATGTGGGGGATCATCCATTTAGTGGGTTTACTGCTGGTTCCCTTCATGAGTTACACCAACAAAGGATTAGATGGGCTTTGGCGTGTTGACTTTTAAAAAAATACGTCAATAGCTTTAAGCTTTTTGTGAGTTTATTAAATCAGGACCGGAAATGTTTGCACTAGTGCTCATTAGACTAGGATCCTTTTTAGGTTCAGTTGTTGTTACCGTGATAGTTGGCATGGTCTCACATGGCAGTTTGGACTTTATTATTTGTTTCTGTATTATTTCCTGTCCAGCGGTCATAGTTTATTTTTCCACTTCCTGTTTGCTTCCATTACTTCTCTTGTCCGAGCGCAGACCACCTCACCTGTCTCTGATTGGCAATCTGGATTTTCTCAATAAAATGTATTTAATGACAAAATGTATTTAATGACAATAACAAAAATAGTGCAGACGAGAAGTCCCGTGAAAAACCGTCCGACCAGAACTTTCTAATAAGTAAAGTTCCTTGGGTGAATAATATAAACTCACTACACCGGTATGTTTTAGTGCTTTCATGGCGAGTTTACTGACAGACATAACTAAGAACAGCGTAGGATGAATGTCCCATAACAAGAAAATACAGAAAAAGAAGAAGCTTATCGACGCCGGCAGAAGCTAGCAAAATTTCAGGACTTATGCAGATCCCAAATACAGATCAGCAGGTACCAGAGGGTAAGAAAAGTTGCTTTTGCATAATATTGCGAAACAAAACGCCAGATAACATGTCTTACCTTATACACACACCATAATAATACTCCTATGCTGAAGCACACTACAATCCATCAAGCGGTGTGGCTTCATAGCTTACCAAAGTCGTACTAAAATATGTTGATAGATTTTTGAGCGCTGTGTGTAATGTTCTATATTTCTATATTTGGTGTTGTTTACTTGAGTCATATTGCAATCTACACGTATCTCTTCTGTGTGACTGCCATCATATTGCAGTCTACACCTATCTCTTATGTGTGACTGCCATCTACTGGTCACACTTATCATTTCACCATGTACCAAATAAAGTAGCTTACAGGTCGGTAAGCACAACCAAAATGTTTCCGTACATTAGTTGCACCGGGGTTATACTGTCGAGTTTTGAGGAAATGAAAGGATTTTAAGTGTGCTTTATAGTCCGAAAAATACAGTAATCAATCAAATCGAGATTATTGTTTTTGCCATAATTGTCCAGCCCTAAGACGTTATGGGGGAAAACAGGAAGTGGAAAAGAAAAACAAGAGTTCCGGGCAGTAACTAATACAGACGCTAATAATAAAGTCCAAACGGTCACGTGCGATGGAGGCAATCGTAATATCAACCGCAGAGAATGACAGACCTCTTGTCAGAATAATTGTATGTAAGTTATCACAAAACGTTCTGTTCCCGGCATGCAGACAAAAGCTGTCTTTGATCTTGCCAAGCAAAAGGCTTTGTAAAACTCCACTGTGTATGATGGGAAGCGACATAAAGGTGTCGGTTTCTTTGATCTATTATAATCCACAGGACGATTTTGTCTTGACCCGAGCTCTACAAAGTGGAGAGGAAGCAGGAACTGATGCAAGCTCCAGGCATCTTTTCTTTAAACTATTTTGTGACCGGGGTCAACAGCTCTTTACCACCCCTCTCCCTTTAGAAACAGCTGTTGCCATGTAATCAGGGAATGTCCAAATAAAAGAGGAGGCTTACAACCTTTCATCAGAGCATGCGTCAACACTGTACAAGGGTACAGGTCTACGTGCTCTCCTCATTGAGCCAAATCGAATCCTGTCTCTGTTGAATTCCTTGCTTCTTGTCTGTTTAATAGATGTCATCGGTGTTTGAACCTGACACCTCCATTAGAAGCAAGGTATGTGTTTGAAAGGAGGCCTTTCTGTGTGTGTAACATATTTTATACACACAGTATTTCAAAAGAATATTAAACTTTCTAAACAAGTTCAGTAGTGACTCGCCGTCACGTAATCTTTAGCAACTTCTAATCTCTCGTCATTTCTTGTTTTCTCTCTATCGCCATAGCAGCAGACACACCAGCAAGTGCTGCAATAATGAGGCGCCATTCCAATGTAAGAAGTGTGTTTTCCTTTTTTTTTTTTAGTCTTTTAGATAAGCCTGCGGGAAGATGAAACCAAAGAAAAGGGAAGACAAAAGAGCGTTGTGTAACGGACAAGCGGAGCAGTCAATTAAGCAAATAATGTCTATCAAAGTGGAGTTATAAATAACCAACAAAAAGGGGGAGGATGCTCGGGATGAGAGATGTGAAACTATCAAAGCTTTCCATTGACTTTCCTCCACCGAGGCTTTGGAGGAGAAGCGGGGCAACACAAAAAAGAGGTTTGAAAAGACGCTCCGCATTTTACACGTTGCCGTGACTCACGTTGGTGTGCCTCTCCGTGATAACGGATT
This sequence comes from Nerophis ophidion, assembly GCF_033978795.1. NCBI lineage: Eukaryota > Metazoa > Chordata > Actinopteri > Syngnathiformes > Syngnathidae > Nerophis > Nerophis ophidion. The sequence goes on from NC_084616.1 coordinate 76,936,576, forward strand.
AGGTCGGCGAGCACCTGGTGCCGTCAAACAACCACAGCGTAATAAGTCGGTAGGTTACGGCGGGGTTGCCATGGTGACTCCCTGGGTGACGGGCAGAGAACAGGGGCCCCGGTTTCCTTAATGAGAGGAGATTACACATCATTAAACCGGGGCTGGGCCTTATCATGGGCACACACATCCATCCATCCATCATCTTCCGCTTATCCGAGGTCGGGTCGCGGGGGCAACAGCCTAAGCAGGGAAACCCAGACTTCCCTCTCCCCAGCCACTTCGTCTAGCTCTTCCCGGGGGATCCCGAGGCGTTCCCAGGCCAGCCGGGAGACATAGTCTTCCCATCGTGTCCTGGGTCTTCCCCGTGGCCTCCTACCGGTTGGACGTGCCCTAAACACCTCCCTAGGAAGGCGTTCGGGTGGCATCCTGACCAGATGCCCGAACCACCTCATCTGGCTCCTCTCGATGTGAAGGAGCAGCGGCTTTACTTTGAGTCCCTCCCGGATGGCAGAGCTTCTCACCCTATCTCTAAGGGAGAGCCCCGCCACACGGCGGAGGAAACTCATTTCGGCCGCTTGTACCCGTGATCTTATCCTTTCGGTCATGACCCAAAGCTCATGACCATAGGTGAGGATGGGAATGTAGATCAACCGGTAAATTGAGAGCTTTGCCTTCCGGCTCAGCTCCTTCTTCACCACAACGGATCGGTACAACGTCCGCATTACTGAAGACGCCGCACACACACACACACTGGTTATCATTTGGAATCGGGACTTGTGGGGACCACCCTTTCTACAGGTTGTGGAGGCATAAAAAAACTGAAATAAAAAAAGGAAGAAAGTATTAATTAAAATTATGTATTATGTATGAATTTATTAATTTAATTTAAACTATTTATAAATAAAAAAATAAAAAAATGTCTGGATTGTTAAAGTAATGTGCTGTTCATACTTACTGGGGACCCTGGGGAAAAAAGAGTTAATATGGTCAATGGGAAAAATTGTAATAATTTTGCATGATTCAAACACATTTGTATGTGACTACTGAGGACCATTTAAAAAAAAAAAATTGAAAGTTCAAATTAAATATGACACGATCCTCAGCACTACAGCTGTCCTCCTATAGGAAGTTTCACCACTTAAATGTTAAAGCAAATCCTGCATCTTCTGTGACACTGAAAACTGCTATTTGGCAGTATAGAAGTTGTCTACAACTCCAACTACCATACATAGAAAGCTAAAGACTGGGTCTGACTATCATTTAAAAAGCTTTCCCTTTAGGGGACCTGTTTTTTTGTCCCCATAGTGTCAGAGGTCCCCTAAAGGTGACTGTGTAAACAGAGCGATTTCCCCATTACGTAAACATTGCCAGAACACACACACATACACACACACACACACACACACACACACACACACACATACACACACACACACATACACACACACACTGGTTATCATTTGGAATCGGGACTTGTGGGGACCACCCTTTCTACAGCTTGTGGAGGCATAAAAAAACTGAAATAAAAAAGGAAGAAAGTATTAATTAAAATTATTTATTATCTATGTATTTATTAATTTCATTTAAAGTATTTATAAATGAAAAATAAAAAAAATCTCTGTTGTTAAAGTAATGTGCTGTTCATACTTACTGGGGACCCTGGGGAAAAAAGAGTAAATATGGTTCATGGGAACAAAATTGTAATAATTTTGCATGATTCAAACACATTTGTATGTGACTACTGAGGACCATTAAAAACAAACAAAAAAGTTCAAATTAAATATAACATGATCCTCAGCACTACAGCTGTCCTCTTATAGGAAGTTTCACCACTTAAATGTTAAAGCAAATCCTGCATCTTCTGTGACACTGAAAACTGCTACTTAGCGGCATAGAAGTTGTCTACAACTCCAACTACCATACATAGAAAGATAAAGAATGGATCTGACTATCATTTAAAAAGCTTTCCCTTTAGGGGACCTGTTTTTTTGTCCCCATAGTGTCAGAGGTCCCCTAAAGGTGACTGTGTAAACAGAGCGATTTCCCCATTACGTAAACATTGCCAGAACACACACACATACACACACACACACACACACACACACACACACACACACACACACACACACACACACACACACACACACACACTGGTTATCATTTGGAATCGGGACTTGTGGGGACCACCCTTTCTACAGCTTGTGGAGGCATAAAAATACTGAAAAAAAGAAAAAAGAAGAAAGTATTGATTAAAATTATTTATATCTATGTATTTATTTATTTGGTTTAATTTAAGTATTTATAAATAAAAAATAAAACAAATCTGTGGATTGTTAAAGTAATGTGCTGTTCATACTTACTGGGGACCCTAGGGAAAAAAGAGTTTATATGGTTCATGGGGACCAAATTGTAATAATTTTGCATGATTCACACACATTTGTATGTGACTACTGAGGACCATTTAAAAAAATGAAAGTTCAAATGAAATATGACATGATCCTCAGCACTACAGCTGTCCTCTTATGAGAAGTTTCACCAATTAAATGTTAAAGCAAATCCTGTATCTTCTGTGACACTGAAAACTGCTTTTTAGCAGTAATGAAGTTGTCTGCAACTCCAACTACCAAACATAGAAGGATAAAGAATGGATCTGACTATCATTTAAAAAGCTTTCCCTTTAGGACACCTGTTTTTATGTCCTGATACCGTCAGAGGTCCCCGTAAATGTGACTGTGTAAACAGACTGATTTCCCCATTGCCAGAACACACACACACACACACACACACACACACACACACACACACACACACACACCATCCTTCTACAGGTTGTGGAGGCCTAAAAAAATGAAATAAAAATAAATACAAAAATACATTTATATATTTTTTCTATATATATGTATATATATATATATATATATATATATATATATATATATATATATATATATATATATATATATATATATATATGTATATATATATATATATATATATATATATATATATATATATATATATATATATATATATATATATATATATATATACAGCAATAGATGATATCTGTCTATTACCTGACGCCTTCTATGTTGGCTACCTCTCTTTGTTTATTATGTATATTTTGTACTCTCTATTTTATGCGGCCCTTTTATTTGTTTTGTTGCTGCAGCTGTTACATATACTGTAATATTGTTCATGTTAATTGTATATATAAAGGGATAAGCTGTAAGAAATGGATGGATGAGTGGATATTATATAAAAAATATATCCCTTCCATCCTTACCCTTTCCATCCTTTGTAACTGAGCTACTGTGTGGAACAATTTCCCCTTGTGGATCAATAAAGTTTGTGAAAGTCTAAAATGTTATTATTTTTTATTTTACTTGGGCCATGTTTAAAATGTACACATTACAACCATTTTTTTTGTAAAAATCGGTGTAGAGGTTGCCCTCTAGTGGGTTCCTCGGACCACCACACACTGCCAGGAGAGCCCAGATTTCAGGGTACAACACTGTTATATTTTCATAGAATATTGCAAGTATTTTGCTTTACAAGCAAGTCTTTTCAGCAGCACCTCCAACTCCAAGTACGTGTCTCACTCCGGCTGCTGCTAATAAAGGCGACAGGTGATTAGATAACAAGGCCCACTTGGGCCATCTACGCACCTGTCACTGTCTTCGAGGCCGGTCCTGGCACACCCCGTTCCGCGGCAGGCCCGAAGGCCATGCCCCCCTCCACTACCTAGTTTGAGAACCTTTGAGGTCAGATTGGTGCAGGCCATGGTCCGTTGTGGTGAAGTAGGAACTAGGCTGAAGGATATAGCTTCGTTCTTCATTCTGACCCTCATCCATGAGCTTTGGGTATTGACGCAAAACTCCGGATTGTGGTTACAATCGTAAGGTGGTGTGGTTCTGCTTGAGAGATAAGATGTGATGCATTCCTGGGAAAAGGCATTAAGCCTAGGGAAAACCGAGGACATGTTGCAATGATTCTGGCTTGGACTCGCCTCTGAATCCCGAGGAGGAGCTTGACAAAGTGGCCAGGGAGAGGAGAAGCTGGGACCTACTATGCAAAATCAACTTTTTTTTCCTGTTTTTGTGTATTTGGGATCTACATAAGTCTCGAAAAATGTTAATCAAGGCATGGCACAGATATTTATAGATTATCCTTCCTCCCTTCATACTTCCTCCAAACGAGTCGTATTATAGAAGTATTTGCCGAATTGTTGACGTTTTTCCCATTGGTAAGGTCTTTACCATATATGGATATCTCATTTGACCCATCCCCTTGGGGAGGTGAGGGCATACTTGCCAACCTTGAGACCTCAGAATTAGGGAGATATTCAAAAGGCCCGCTGGGGTTCATATATATATATATATATATATATATATATATATATATATATATCGTACTTGCCAACCTTGAGACCTCCAATTTCGGGAGGGGGGGGGGGTGGTTGGGGCGTGGTTAGGAGTCAAGTATTTTATATATATATAAGAAATGCTTGACTTTTAGTGAATTCTAGCTATATATTTATATATTTTTTTTATTTCATTATATATATGTATATATATATATATATATATATATATATATATATATATATAAGAAATACTTGAATTTCAGTGTTCATTTATTTATACATATACACACATAACACTCATCTACTCATTGTTGAGTTAAGGGTTGAATTGTCCATCCTTGTTCTAATATCTGACACTATTTTTCTAACCATATGCATGTACAGTAGATGGCAGTATTGTCCTGTTTAAGAGTGTAACAACATAACTGTTTACGGCAGACGAACTGCTTTACGGTAGACGAAAACGTGACTGCTGTTGTTGTGTGTTGTTACCGCGCTGGGAGGACGTTAATGAAACTGCCTAACAATAAACCCACATAAGAAACCAAGAACTCGCCCTCGATCATTCTACAGTTATAACATCATTGGGCAGGCACGCTGTTTATATTGTGGGAAAGCGGACGTGAAAACAGGCTTTCCTCACTCAGGTCCACATGGAGCTGTAGGGGGCGTGGCCTCCAGCTCCGCCTGAATTTCGAGAGATTTTCAGGAGAAAATTTGTCCCGGGAGGTTTTCAGGAGAGGTGCTGTATTTCGGGAGTCTCCCGGAAAATGTTGTGCCATTTGCGTACGTGCTACTGATCTCTGAATGGGGGAACATATCCTTTACGGATTTGTTGAAAACATCCGCAAATTACAACGGGATGTTGCTTTTAGCTATCAGCATAGACTTCTTTGTCTTGGCTTAAGTTACAAACTCAGGTCCCCATTTAGCAAGGTGGCCCATAATACTGGGCTCTGACCGGTGCTGCTTTGCTTTGATCTTCTCTGACCGTTTATTAGAGACTATAAAATCCGTTCGGCCACCGTGTTCAATGGAGAAGTCTGATTTACAAAACTTGAAGGCAACATACCACTTCCCCTTCCAGCTGTCCTGGATGAACTGAAATTCTTTTTTCCAATCATTTTGGAACTTGCAAGCGTACTTCTTCTTCTTGCTCGTCCTTGCCATGTCTCTTCTTCTGCTTAGTCTTCTTCTGTTGACTTCGAGGTGTAACCGTTATAATTGTCCTACCCGAAACGGCGCACAGTGAAGGATGGTGTAGCAATATTGTTGTCCGGTGGGAAATCGGGAGAAATTTGTGAGAATGGTGGCCCCGGGAGATTTTCGGGAGAGGTATTGAAATTGGGGACCCTCCGGGGAGGGTTGGCAAGTATGGGTGAGGGGAGCAGAGAGCAGCAGCGTGCGCCGCGCCCGGAAATCATTTGGAGAATATACTGGGCCCCAGACTAATTATTTTGTCTAATTTTGACCCCTCGAATGAAAATAATTGCCCAGGCCTGCTTTATAGGGTCATATAAGTGAGTTAACACAACCACACCAATTGTTATTGCGAAAAATGACAGGGTTACAGTGATGGGTCTATTTGAAACTGTATTTTAAAGCTCAATCCATCATAAACACTTTAGAGTAATGAATTCAAGCAAACCAGATGTACAGTTTAACATCTGCTATTTACGGAAAGCTCGTCACATCTCACCACCTTAAGTGTGTCCCTTTGCAATTATGCTGCGCCGCTCTCTGGTGAGATGAGCAACTAAAACATCTCTAAAAGCTTTTAAGGAAAAGGTCTTCCCCCTCGCCACCCTCCACACACACACACACACACACACACACACACACACCCTTTCCTTTTGAGCATGGAAGGCGTCCGGGTAGTGGGAAACTCATTTAGTGTACAACAAGCCGTTATTCACATGTGAATAATGCTGTATAATAGACTGTATTTATATTATTCACATGTGAATAATGCTGTATAATAGACTGTATTTATATTATTCACATGTGAATAATGCTGTATAATAGACTGTATTTATGTTATTCACATGTGAATAATGCTGTATAATAGACTGTATTTATATTATTCACATGTGAATAATGCTGTATAATAGACTGTATTTATATTATTCACATGTGAATAATGTATAATAGACTGTATTTATATTATTCACATGTGAATAATGCTGTATAATAGACTGTACTTATATTATTCACATGTGAATAATGCTGTATAATAGACTGTATTTATATTATTCACATGTGAATAATGTATAATAGACTGTATTTATATTATTCACATGTGAATAATGCTGTATAATAGAATGTATTTATATTATTCACATGTGAATAATGCTGTATAATAGACTGTATTTATATTATTCACATGTGAATAATGCTGTATAATAGACTGTATTTATATTATTCACATGTGAATAATGCTGTATAATAGACTGTATTTATATTATTCACATGTGAATAATGCTGTATAATAGACTGTATTTATGTTATTCACATGTGAATAATGCTGTATAATAGACTGTATTTATATTATTCACATGTGAATAATGCTGTATAATAGACTGTATTTATATTATTCACATGTGAATAATGTATAATAGACTGTATTTATATTATTCACATGTGAATAATGCTGTATAATAGACTGTACTTATATTATTCACATGTGAATAATGCTGTATAATAGACTGTATTTATATTATTCACATGTGAATAATGTATAATAGACTGTATTTATATTATTCACATGTGAATAATGCTGTATAATAGAATGTATTTATATTATTCACATGTGAATAATGCTGTATAATAGACTGTATTTATATTATTCACATGTGAATAATGCTGTATAATAGATTTTATTTATATTACTATACTATTCTATTACTGTAATGTATTTATATTATAATATTATTGTTGTATTATTTATAATATACCTGGGTGTCTTTTGTCGATTGTGAGCGAACTGTAGCCCTGAATTTCCCCCAGGGATCAAAATTACAAAATGCCAAAATTACACAATTATGTTGCTACGTAACAAGGTCTTTTGGGTCTTTTTCGGTTTCCAAAGATTGTATAATGTTTGGCATTTTTTATAGGGTTGAAGTTAAGTAAATTGGATTTTGGAGTATTGTCGAATAACTGCCAGTGTATGTCGTACACAATAATTATATGTTATTATTATTAAGATTTTTTTCATTTAACATGAAACATCATGTATAAAACAACTAAACATGAGATCAAAAATACAACATTTTTTTTTTTTAATCAATCCAACAAAATAATACCAGAGCAATACTAAATGCAACGGGTCTTGTTGCATGTTGTGGATTTTTAATGTCTCACAATCAAACATGAAAGTGTTTGATTGTGAGACATTAGAAGCCAGAAAATGCAACGGGTCCATCAGACCCACAAATGCTGGTTGAGGAACAACAATAGGAACGTTGCACGGAAAATTTCTCTGCCAGTTTCTGCATCCCACAGGGATTCTGCGTTTGTGTTTCTGCATCTGCGGTTTCCACAGAAGGTTGCAACACTGTCTGCTCTCATTTTCTCACACATTTGATCCTCTGATGTTCTGTGTACCTACACTCTGTCGTCCTCGTGTGTGTGTGTGTGTGTGCGTGCGTGCATGTGTGTGTTCTGGCAATGCTGACTTAATGGGGACATGTCTCTGTATGCACAGTCACCTTTAGGGGACCTCTGACAGTATGTGGACAGTAAAGGGAAACCTTTTTAAATGATAGTCAGATTCATTCTATATTCTTCTATATGTGGTAGTTGGAGTTGCAGACAACTTCATTACTGCTAATAGCAGTTTTCAGTAATGTCACAGAAGATGCAGGATTTGCTTTAACATTTAAGTGGGGAAACTTCCTATAAGAGGACAGATGTAGTGCTGTATTCTGAGGATAATGTCATATTTAATTCAAACTTTTTTTTTTTAAATGGTCACGTACAAATTTGTGTGAATTCTGCAAAAGTATTTAAATTTGGTCCCCAAGAACCATATTAACTCTTTTTCCCCAGGGTCCCCACTAAGTATGATCAGCACATTTCTTCATCAATACAGAGATTTAAAGACGTGTATGAGCTAACTGGGCAGTGGACATTTTACCTTGTTTTTTTATGCCTCCACAACCTGTAGAAAGGCTGGTCCCTACAAGTCATAATCAACAACTCGGTCCCCACTCTGTCCGAAAGATAACCAGAATGTGTGTGTGTGTGTGTGTGTGTGTGTGTGTTCTGGCAATGCTCACTTAACGGGGGCAACGCTCTGTTTACACCGTCATCTTTAGGGGACCTCTGACAGTATGGGGACAAAAAAAACAAACAGATTTCCCGAAGGGAAACCTTTTTTAATGACATTTTACCTCATTTTTTTATGCCTCCACAACCTGTAGAAAGGGTGGTCCCCACAAGTCATGATCAACAACTCGGTCCCCACTCTGTCCGAATGATAACCAGAGTGTGTGTGTGTGTGTGTGTGTGTGTGTGTGCGTGCGTGTGTGCGTGCGTGTGTGTTCTGGCAATGGTCACTTAACGGGGGCAATGCTCTGTTTATACAGTCATCTTTATGGGACCTCTGACAGTATGGGGACAAAAAAAAACAGGTTTCCCGAAGGGAAACCTTTTTTAATGACATTTTACCTCATTTTTTTTATGCCTCCACAACCTGTAGAAAGGGTGGTCCCCACAAGTCATGATCAACAACTCGGTCCCCACTCTGTCCGAATGATAACCAGAGTGTGTGTGTGTGTGTGTGTGTGTGTGTGTGTGTGTGTGTGTGTGTGTGTGTGTGTGTGTGTGTGTGTGTGTGTGTGTTCTGGCAAAGCTCACTTAACGGGGGCAATGCTCTGTTTACACAGTCACCTTTAGGGGACCTCTGACAGTAAGGGGACAAAAAAAAAAACAGGTCTCCTAAAGGGAAACATTTTTAAATGACATTTTACCTCATTTTTTTTATGCCTCCACAACCTGTAGAAAGGGTGGTCCCCACAAGTCATGGTCACCAAATGGTCCCCATTCTGTCCGAATGATAACAAGTGTGTGTGTGTGTGTGTGTGTGTGTGTGTGTTTGTGTGCGTGTGTGCGTGCGTGCGTGCGTGCGTGCGTGCGTGTTCTGGCAATGGTCACTTAACGGGGGCAACGCTCTGTTTACACAGTCATCTTCAGGGGACCTCTGACAGTATGGGGACAAAAAAAAAAAGGTTTTTTAATGACATTTTACCTCATTTTTTTATGACTCCACAACCTGTAGAAAGGGTGGTCCCCACAAGTCATGATCAACAACTCGGTCCCCACTCTGTCCGAATGATAACCAGTGTGTGTGTGTGTGTGTGTGTGCGTGTGTGTGTGTGTGTGTGTGTGTGTGTGTGTGTGTGTGGTACACAGAACATCAATATCCACACTTCTATTAGCCCCGGGTCCAGTGGACCTGGACATCTTATATGTAATAGAAATATGTGGGGGTGTGTATGATGTGTGGACATTAAATATGTATCGTGATATATGTTCTTCACAGAAAATGAGCCAAAGTCAGTGAGTCTCAGTTTGAAAAATTAAGTAATTGTAACATTTTTCTTTTAATAAAGAATGAAAACGGGTCATACTCACGTGGAGTGACAGACTTATTAGTGCCGAGTGTTCCTCACAGTTTGAGCCACAGTCTGTCCGCATGACTTCTCACTCGCCCTCAGTGACTCACTTCTCTCACACTTGGACCGGTCCCGACTCCTTTTCCGGCGTTAAAGGACCGCTAATCCGTAACACGGCCAGCTCTTCCCCCCTTCCCTCCGTCTCGATTTACTCCTTCAACAGGCTTAACGGTTTCGCTTACTCGGCGTTTTAGTTTACTCTTCCCCCGTTTTCCAAGTTTTAACAAGCACTGACACTGCAGGGCCGGGGCGGGTTTCCGCCACGTTAGTTTTGCTGTCAAAACCCCTCTTCTATCTTTCATCGCCCCCTGTATTAAAACGGTAGAATACAGGGAAAAGCACATTTAAGAAGTCAGTGAAATAAATACAAAAATAAAACTATATCGCACTAGGGTTGTACGGTATACCAGTATTAGTAGAGTACCACAATACTGAGGAATCATATTCGCTACTATACCCCCTCTAAAAAGTACTGGTCACCCCCTCGTCGTCCTCAAGTCATGTCTTTGCTGTTTTTTTACGAGCAGAGGAGCATGTTCGGCAGCGCACAATCACAGGGTACTTACAAGCAGAGACAGTGTGTAGGCAGAAAAGGGAGCATGGACGCATTTTGATTTACAAACTCTAGATAAAGTTGAAGTTAGAACACTGAAACGCCCTCAGGAAGAGGTGCTTTAAGACATGTTTCCCCATTAGCCAGAGTGTGTGTGGGATGTTCCAAATAAGTGTTTGATAAGCATTCCTCAAATTTCATCAGTCTTTTTCGCCACCTGTGCCAGCTTTTTTGAAACATGTCGCAGGCATCAAATTCCAAATGAGTTAACAAGTCATCTCTTTGCTGTTTTTTTACAAACAGACGAGCATGTTCGGCAGCGCACAATCACAGGGTACTTACAAGCAGAGACAATGTGTAGACAGAAAAGGGAGAACGGATGAATTTTGGCTTAAAAACCAAAGATAGAGGTGAAGTTAGGACACTGAAACGCCCTCAGGAAGAGGTGCTTTAAGACATGTTTCCCCATTTGCCTGTTCACCTGTGGGATGTTCCAAATAACTGTTTGATGAGCATTCCTCAAGTTTCATCAGTCTTTTTCGCCACCTGTGCCAGCTTTTTTGAAACATGTCGCAGGCATCAAATTCCGGATGAGCTAACAAGTCATGTCTTTGCTGTTTTTTTACAAACAGACGAGCATGTTCGGCAGCGCACAATCACAGGGTACTTACAAGCAGAGACAATGTGTAGACAGAAAAGGGAGAACGGATGAATTTTGGCTTAAAAACCAAAGATAGAGGTGAAGTTAAAACACTGAAACGCCCTCAGGAAGAGGTGCTTTAAGACATGTTTCCTCATTTGCCTGTTCACCTGTGGGATGTTCCAAATAAGTGTTTGATGAGCATTCCTCAAGTTTCATCAGTCTTTTTCACCACCTGTGCCAGCTTTTTTGAAACATGTCGCAGGCATCACATTCCAAATGAGCTAACAAGTCATGTCTTTGCTTTTTTATTTACAAACAGACGAGCATGTTCGGCAGCGCACAATCACAGGGTACTTACAAGCAGAGACAATGTGTAGACAGAAAAGGGAGAACGGATGAATTTTGGCTTAAAAACCAAAGATAGAGGTGAAGTTAGAACACTGAAACGCCCTCAGGAAGAGGTGCTTTAAGATATGTTTCCCCATTAGCCTGTTCACCTGTGGGATGTTCCAAATAAGTGTTTGATGAGCATTCCTCAAGTTTCATCAGTTTTTTTCGCCACCCGTGCCAGCTTTTTCGAAACATGTCGCAGGCATCAAATTCCAAATGAGCTAACAAGTCTTTTCTGTTTTTTTTTACGAGCAGACGAGCATGTTCGGCAGCGCACAATCACAGAGTACTTACAAGCATAGACAATGTGTAGACAGAGATGTAATTAGAGATGTCCGATAATGTCTTTTTTTGCCGATATCCAATATTCCGATATTGTCCAACTCTCAATTACCGATTACGATATCAACCGATACAGATATATACAGTCGTGGAATTAACACATTATTATGCCAAATTGGATGCATTAAACAATGTAGCAAGATTTTCCAAAATAAATCAACTGAAGTTATGGAAAAAAAATGCCAACATGGCACTGCCATATTTATTACTGAAGTCACAAAGTGCATTATTTTTTTTAACATGGTTTAAAAACAGCAGCTTGGAATTTGGGACATGCTCTCCCTGAGAGAGCATGAGGAGGTTGAGGTGGGTGGGGTTTGGGTGGGCGGGGTTGAGGTAGGGGGGCTAGCGGGGGGTGTATATCGTAGCGTCCCGGAAGAGTTAGTGCTGCAAGGGATTATGGGTATTTGTTCTGTTGTGTTTATGTTGTGTTACGGTGCGGATGTTCTCCCGAAATGTGTTTGTCATTCATGTTTGGTGTGGGTTCACAGTGTGGAGCATATTTGTTAAAGTTGTTTGTACGGTCACCCTCAGTGTGACCTGTATGGCTGTTAACCAAGTATGGGTTGCATTCACTTGTGTGTGTGAAAAGCCGTAGATATTATGGGATTGGGTCGGCACGCAAAGGCAGTGCCTTTAAGGTTTATTGACGTCCGTGTACACAGCGGCGTTTTAAAAAGTCATATATTTAACTTTTTGAAAACGATACTGATCATTTTGAAACCGATACCGATAATGTCCGATATTACATTTTAAAGCATTTACCGGGCGATAATATCGGCAGTCCAATATCATCGGATATCTCTAGTGATAATGTTCATTTTTAAGCAGCGATAACATTTTTAGTGGTTTTAAACTCCCCTTTATCATGTTTCTTCACTTCATTATTACAAAAATGTATCCCTTTTTTCATTAATTAAAAATGTCAACATTGGCCCTGCGATGAGGTGGCGACTTGTCCAGGGTGTACCCCGCCTTCCGCCCGATTGTAGCTGAGATAGGCGCCAGCGCCCCCCGCGACCCCGAAAGGGAATAAGCGGTAGAAAATGGATGGGATGGAACATGTCAAACAGGAAGTGAACCAAATAACAAGTTAAAGTACCAATGATTGTCACACACACACACACACACACACACACACACACACTAGGTGTGTCAAAATTATTCCCTGCGTTTTACCCATCGCCCTTGATCCCCCCCTGGGAGGCGAGGGGAGCAGTGAGCAGCAGTGGAGGCCACGCCCAGGAATCATTTTTTGGGTGATTTAACCCCCAATTCCAACCCTTGATGCTGAGTGCCCAGCAGGGAGGTAATGGCTCCCATTTTTATAGCATTTGGTATGACTCACGACCTACCGATCTCAGGTGATTGCTGAGACGTGCACAAGGTCGAGGATTAAACGAGCTCGGCTTCTTCCTACTTCTTTTCAGGCTTGCCGAGCTCTGCAGGTGCGCACTTGACAAATGTAACTTTGATTAAAATCTGATCAATTATGATGTTGTGTGTCGTCGTCCGTGCAGATGGGAAGGTGTACGCGCTGGGAGGTATGGGAGCGGACATCACGCCGCAGGCCCTGGTCAGAGTCTATGAGGCCGAAACGGACCAATGGCAGCCGCTGACCTCCATGCCCACGCCGCGCTATGGAGCCACGCCCTTTGTGAAAGGAAACAAAATCTACATCATGGGTAAGACGTTTCTCCCCCACTATACAGGACTGTCTCAGAAAATTAGAATATTGTGATAAAGTCCTTTATTTTCTGTAATGCAACTAAAAACATGGAAATGTCAGACATTCTGGATTCATTACACATCAACTGAAATATTGCAAGCCTTTTATTATCTTAATATTGTGGATTATGGCATACAGTTTAAGAAAACTCCAAAATATTATCTCAAAAAATGAGAATATTTCCTCGGTCCAAGTAAAATTAAAGATTTATATCAGCAAAACAAAATCAAACATTTGAAAATGTCAATTAATGCACTCAGTACTTGGTTGGGAATCCTTTAGCACGGATTACTGCATCAATGCAGCGTGGCATGGAGGCAATCAGCCTGTGGCATTGCTGAGGTGTTATGGATGCCCAGGATGCTTCAAAAGCGGCCTTTAGCTCATTTGCATTATTGGGTCTTGTGGCTTTCAGCGTCTTTTTCCATCCATCCATTTCCTACCGCTTATTCCCTCAGGGGTCGCGGGGGGCGCTGGCGCCTATCTCAGCTACAATCGGGCGGAAGGCGGGGTACACCCTGGACAAGTCGCCACCTCATCGCAGGGCCAACACAGATAGACAGACAACATTCACACACTAGGGACAATTTAGTGTTGCCAATCAACCTATCCCCAGGTGCATGTCTTTGGAAGTGGGAGGAAGCCGGAGTACCCGGAAGGAACCCACGCATTCACGGGGAGAACATGCAAACTCCACACAGAAAGATCACGAGCCTGGATTTGAACCCAGGACTGCAGGAACTTCGTATTGTGAGGCAGACGCACTAACCCCTCTGCCACCGTGAAGCCTGCGTCTTTTTCACAACCCCCCACAAATTCTCCATGGCAGGGGTCGGCAACCCGCGGCTCCGGAGCCTCTTTGGCAACTCTGATGCGGCTCAGCTGCACAATCGCCGACCCCCCAGATTGTTGCGGGGACATTCCGGAATTCAATGCCTCTCTCGGAAATCACCTGGAGTCAACGTTCTCCAATTTTCCCTCGGACTACAATATTAAGGGCGTGCCGTGATGATATTACTCTTAACGTCCTCTTGAACGTCATCGCGCCCGCCATTCACGGAATGCAATTTGCGTGCCGACCGGATACATGCATTTCGCCGCTTCTATCGGCACGTGTATGAGATTGCAGGGCAGACTGGGTGACACAGAGTACACTGACGGTTGTGATATAAACAACTTTAACACTCCTACTAATATGCGCCACATCGTGAACCCACACAAAAGAAGAATGACAAACACATTTCGGGAGAAAATCCTCACAGTAACACAACATAAACGCAACACAACAAATACCCAGAATCCTTTGCATCCATGACACTTCCTAACTATGTTATACACCCCGCGAGCACCAGATCCACTATGGATTGGACTCCCACACTATTATGTTAGATCCACTATGGACTCGACTCACACTATTATGTTAGATCCACTATGGACTCGACTCTCACTATTATGTTAGATCCACTATGGACTGGACTCACATTATTTTGTTAGATCCACTATGGACTGGACTTTCACAATATTATGCTATATCCACTCGACGTCCGTTGTATCCGGTCTCCCCTTGAGGGGGGTGGGGGGTCACCCACATCTGCGGTCCTCTCCAAGGTTTCTCATAGTCATTCACATTTACATCTAACTTGGTATTGAGTTTTTCCTTGCCCTTATGTGGGATCTGAACCGAGGATGTCATTGTGGCTTGTGCAGCCCTTTGAGACAATTGGGATTTAGGGCTATATCAATAAACGATTGATTGATTGATTGATTGATTGATTGATTGATTGATTGATTGAAGTGAAGTGAAATATATTTAAATATCACTTTTACATAGTGAAACCCAATATTTAAGTTACATTTAAACCTGTGTGAGTGGCACTTGGAGCAGGTGGGTAAAGTGTCTTGCCCAAGGACACAACGGCAGTGACTAGGATGGCAAAAGCGGGGATCGAACCTGGAACCCTCAAGTTGCTGGCACGGCCCCTCTACCAATCGAGCTATACCGCCCCCGAGATACGTGTGGACTGCAATATGACTCAAGTAAACACCACCAACATTTCAGACACGGTCGAAAATAAACTATATAAACATTATATACAGTAGATTCATCCGGTCACAACAATATGTACACCTGCGCCCTCGATTCAGACCTGAATAAAACGGCTACTTTTAACAGCAATTATGTCAGGGCATGTCGGTGCTATGCTGCACATGCCACGATTGTTTGTGACAAACCCCATTATGCAGAGACAGAGGCAGGCATTGAACAGGAAAACATGATTTAATTAAAATATTGGAATAAGAAACAAACAAAAGGGTACTAACAAAGGATGTGCATGAGGTGGATAACAAACAAAAGGGTCTTTAGCATGGAAGCTAGCAAGAAACAATAAGGACCCTAACGAGGAAGCTAGCGGGTGGCAAACAGGAAAACAGAAGTCGTTACTTGCAGAGTGAAAACAAAACGGAAGCAGGGAACAAAAAACAGTAAACTACAAACAGATACCGAAA
Source organism: Nerophis ophidion (assembly GCF_033978795.1). Lineage (NCBI taxonomy): Eukaryota > Metazoa > Chordata > Actinopteri > Syngnathiformes > Syngnathidae > Nerophis > Nerophis ophidion. The sequence goes on from NC_084616.1 coordinate 76,952,776, forward strand.
GATAGCTTACCGCTACGCTGCAATGACTCGACATGAAATGACAAGACAGGAGCGACAATACGAAAGTCATAGACAAGACAGTAATCCGGCACTGACCGGAAGACAAAGCAGGTACAAATAGGAGCGGGCTGATTGACACCAGGTGTGGCCAGGTGCCAATCAGTTGCAGCTGGGGGGAAACAAAGCAAACAGGAAGCTGAACCAAAATAGGAGTGCTGACAGGAACTAAGGGCAGGAAATACTAAACACACAGAGGAAAAACTAAAACACAAACAAACTGTCAGTGGCAAGCCTGACAACGATTAGACAAAAATGTGTTTTACCTCATATCCTACAGCTGAGGGCTTAACTAAATGTGGAATTAAGTACATCCACTTCCACGGTGATGTCATAATGTAGCCAGACTGCAAAATGCCACAAACAAAGGCATCCAAAATTGCGTGCATCACCCTTATGATTTGATACATATAGTATTTATTCAAGTTATTAGAATTTATAACATTATAATTGGAATTCAAGAAACAGTATAATTGGGAATTGAAGCCAAAGTAAAAAGTATAGCTGTACTTCTTTGTCAGTAGTTCTTTTGCCTGCAGTGAGAAGTACATGGAACAGTGAGGCTTGGTATTGATGTGCAGCGGATGCACAAAGTCGTGCTTGTGTCAGCAACTCAGCAATCAGGCTTGGAGTTGTCTGCTGCCATGACATGACTCTGAAGACCGAGAGCTGCAACACTCAACTGATGGTAGTTGAAAAGCTATGTCAGAAACAAGTAGGGGTGGGTATCTAACTCAGAACTCTTAGAGGTGCCGACCGAATTCCATGGGTATTCAGTAGTACCAGTTCAGGTGAAATCAAATGGTACCATACTTTGATACTTTTGTTGCACATGTCACATCAGCTCAAGCACTTAATAGGGATATATATATAAATGATAAATGGGTTGTACTTGTATAGCGCTTTTCTACCTTCAAGGTACTCAAAGCGCTTTGACACTACTTCCACATTCACACACACGGATGGAGGGAGCTGCCATGCAAGGCGCCAACCAGCACCCATCAGGAGCAAGGGTGAAGTGTCTTGCTCAGGACACAACGGACGTGACGAGGTTGGTACTAGGTGGGATTTGAACCAGGGACCCTCGGGTTGCGCACGGCCACTCTCCCACTGCGCCACGCCGTCCCTATATATATATATATATATATATATATATATATATATATATATATATATATATATATATATATATATATATATATATATATATATATAGGGACGATATATATATATATATGGGCTTCACGGTGGCAGAGGGGTTAGTGCGTCTGCCTCACAATACGAAGTTCCTGCAGTCCTGGGTTCAAATCCAGGCTCGGGATCTTTCTGTGTGGAGTTTGCATGTTCTCCCCGTGAATGCGTAGGTTCCCTCCGGGTACTCCGGCTTCCTCCCACCTCCAAAGACATGCACCTGGGGATAGGTTGATTGGCAACACTAAATGGTTCCTAGTGTGTGAATGTTGTCTGTCTATCTGTGTTGGCCCTGCGATGAGGTGGCGACTTGTCCAGGGTGTACACCGCCTTCCGCCCGATTGTAGCTGAGATAGGTGTATGTATGTATATATATTTATATATATATATATATATATATATATATGTATATGTATATATGTATGTATGTATATATATGTATGTATATATATTTATATATATATATATATATATATATATGTATATGTATATATGTATGTATGTATGTATATATATGTATGTATGTATATATATATATGCATATATGTATGTATATATATATGTATGTATGTATGTGTATATATATGTGTGTGTATGTATGTGTATATATGTATGTATATATGTATATGTATATATATGTGTGTGTGTGTATGTATATATATATGTATGTATAGAAATGTATGTATGTGTATATATATGTATGTATGTATATATATGTATGTATTTATATATATATATATATACGTATGTATGTATGTATGTATATATATATATGTATGTATGTAAGTGAAGTGAATTATATTTATATAGCGCTTTTTCTCTAGTGACTCAAAGCGTTTTACATAGTGAAACCCAATATCTAATTTTTACATTTAAACCAGTGTGGGTGGCACTGGGAGTCATCGCCTCCAGAGCGATAAACAGAAAGGCGTTTAATTCGCCAAAATTCACCCATTTAGAGTTCGGAAATCGGTTAAAAAAATAGATGGTCTTTTTTCTGCACCATCAAGGTATATATTAACGCTTGCATAGGTCTTCTGATAATGTTCCCCTTTAAAATGACCAAAATTGGGTAACTATTGTACTTATTACATATTGTTATGAACATGTCTGTTACTACGTTATTGCAGCGTGTATATAAATCATTGATCGGGGGTTTTGGAAAAAGTTTTGCCGGGTTTTGAAGGCTTTGCAATCCTCAAATTCTAGTCCCTTATTGTTGACTGTAAGGCTTCCCACTCCCTTCAACACTGTCTCACTCTCACAATCCCTTTCACTGGCTGACCCTCTTCTACACGACTCTCTATCGCATTTGCCGAGGCTCTCAAGTCTTTCTATCACCATTTGGACGCCCGCTTTGCACGTATGATTCCAGTGTGAAAGCGAGCGTGTGTCTTCAATCCCAGTGAGCGACGGCTGCTGGTGGCGATGACACTTCGCTCAATGCCAAACGAGCTTCAGGCTAGGATTAGTGAGAGGAAATGAGAAAAATGCCAGGAAAATAGAAATATCTGCACCTGCAGGAATACAACATGCTGTTTTTTATTTTTATTTTTTTATTTCTTAATGGCGGGACATTTGAGTGGATTGACTATAGATTGGATCACTAATTTACCCTTTCAGAAAATTAATTCATCCGTGGGATGTAATTAATTTTCATTAAATCAGAAGGAAAGACAATATCCACAAAATCTCTTGGAATTCCGAGGCAGTTATTTTACTATAATTAGTTTGAAAACAATTTTGTGTGAATTTTACCCTGCTTGGGCAGCCCATCTAGGCAGCAAATTGGTCAGGCCTAAATAATAATGTTAAAATACCAATGACAGTCACACGGGGCGGCATAGCTCGGTTGGTAGAGTGGCCGTGCCAGCAACTTGAGGGTTGCAGGTTCGATTCCCACTTCCGCCATCTTAGTCATTGCCGTTGTGTCCTTGGGCAAGACACTTTACCCACCTGCTCCCAGTGCCACCCACACTGGTTTGAATGTAACTTAGATATTGGGTTTCACTATGTAAAGTGCTTTGAGTCACTAGAGAAAAGTGCTATATAAATATAATTCACTTCACTTCACTTCACACACACGCACTAGGTGTGGTGAAATGTGTCCTCTGCATTTGACCCATCACCCTTGATGGGGAGGTGAGGGGAGCAGTGAGCAGCAGCGGTGGCCACGCCCGGGAATCGTTTTTGGTGATTTAACCCCCAATTCCCACCTTTGATGTTTTGTGCCAAGCAGGGAGGTAATGAGTCCCATTTTTATAGTTTTTGGTAAGACTCGGCCCGGGTTTGGACTCACAACCTACCAATCTTAGGGCGGACACTCTAACCACTAGGCCACTGAGCAGGTTATTGATAATAACAGATTAGATTTATATTGCACTTTATATTTAGATTAAAATATAATTTTTCTTGACTCTCAATGAAATGTTCTCATCATTGTGGAGTCAAAAAATAATAATAATTAAAGCTGCAAGCAGCTATGGACGGGACCGACTTTTGCTGGTGTTTCCTGCCTTTACCCATTCAAGATATCTTTACCTGCACATTACCTACCTTCCCTGCATCCTGGGGTCACACTGGTGCTTCTTTCTGTCACCCATACACGCTGGTGCTTCCTGCCATCACCCAGTCAACATATCTTTACCTGCACATTACCTACCTTCTCTGTATCCTGGAGTCAAACTGGTGCCTCCTTCTTTCACCCAGACAACATATCTTTACCTGCACATTACCTACCTTCCCTGCATCCTGGGGTCACAGTGGTGCTTCTTTCTGTCACCCATACACGCTGGTGCTTCCTGCCATCACCCAGACAACATATCTTTACCTGCACAGTACCTACCTTCTCTGTATCCTGGAGTCAAACTGGTGCCTCCTTATTTCACCCAGTCAACATATCTTTACCTGCACATTACCTACCTTCTCTGTATCCTGGAGTCAAACTGGTGCCTCCTTCTTTCACCCAGACAACATATCTTTACCTGCACATTACTTACCTTCCCTGCATCCTGGGGTCACACGGGTGCTTCTTTATGTCACCCATACACGCTGGTGCTTCCTGCCATCACCCAGACAACATATCTTTACCTGCACATTACCTACCTTCTCTGTATCCTGGAGTCAAACTGGTGCCTCCTTATTTCACCCAGACAACATATCTTTACCTGCATATTACTTACCTTCTCTGTGTCCTGGAATCAAACTGGTGCCTCCTTCTTTCACCCAGACAACATATCTTTACCTGCACATTACTTACCTTCTCTGTGTCCTGGAATCAAACTGGTGCCTCCTTCTTTCACCCAGTCAACATATCTTTACCCGCACAGTACCTACCTTCTCTGCATTGTGTGGTCACGCTGGTGCTTCCTGCTTTTAAGCGGCCGTCTTGAGACGGCAGCAGCGCAGCAGCATCAGCGCAGAAGTTCGTTAAAGGCTGGTGAAATCAAAACCGGAGCAGTTATTAAAACTCTTTTCTCAACTTTTAATCAGAAGTGTTCAATCTCTATCATGTGCTAGTTTGAAGCCGACACAACAAACGCGCTCAGAGGAGATAATGTTTGAAAAAAGGTGACAGGTTTTTACAAAACTTTTGTTTTGAATGGGTAATTGCCAACTTCCTGTTGATTTTTGCTGAAATGAATGAAATGTAGGTCTAAGTGAGACCTACATAGATGTTTTTGTTTCATGTCCCTACGATATTCCTACCGGAAGTTACAAGCAGTTTTGATTTTGTTTTCTTCCTAGGAGCAGTTTTGTCTGTGTTTTATTCCTAGGGGGCGCTAGAGCGCAATTTAGAGTTTTGGGGTTTGATTTTTTTATTAGATCGCAATTTTCGCCAGTCCTGATGTGTGTGTCCAGTTTGGTGAGTTTTGAAGCATTTTAAGGGGGTCAAATTACAGCTCAAAGAGGCAAAAATGACGTTTTTTAGGTAACTTTTGTTTTGAAGGGGTTTTTGCCAACTTTGTATTGAATTTTGCTGAAGGAAGTTAGTGTATGAAATCTAGGTCTAAGTCAGACCTACATAGAGGTTTATGTTTGATGTCTCTACGACATTCCTAACAGAAGTTACAAGCAGTTTTGTCTCTGTTTTTTTCCTAGGAGGCGCTAGAGCGCAATTTTGAGTTTTGGGTTTTGGTTTTTTGATTAGATCGCAATTTTTGCCAGTCCTGATGTGTGTTCATCATATTTTTTGTATAAAAAGTATTACAATTATATATCTTTTAAATAGCTTATTAATTTTGCAATATTTCATAATTCCTTAAAAATGTCTCCTCACAAATGGACCTTGCTGTCTTCATGTTTATCAACACTTGCCTTGGCAGCCCATTTCAGCAGCAAATTGTTGTTACCATAGTAACAACACCTTTCCTTAAAAACCTCTTAAGGCCCAAGCTGTTTGTTTACATGCTTTTATTTTTTATTTCTCTTTGCTATTTGGGCTTATTGGACCCTAATTAGAATGAAAACTAAAAATCATATTTTGAGATGATGTACTTAGTCCATAAGTGCACAAACGTGTACGTCATGATTTGGGACATGCTAATTCTAATTTTTACAATTTTTTTCCCCCCAAATTCCACTGTATGTTACTCTTTTGACACCACCAGATGGCAGTAAGAGTGTCCACATAAGTGGTCATAAGACCCCAATTCAGTAGTGTACACAATTTTGGAAATAAAAGCTAAAAGTTGCTGTCCACACATGTGGCCACTAAACATTTAGAGGTTTTAAAGCACAGGAGCGGTAGTCTTATTTTGTATATTCTGGAAAACCAGCGTCCTCTACAGTAGACATTTGATTTTGATCAATTGTTTTTTGTCAGAGTTAAAGGAGCGCTCTGCTATTTGTAAGGACCCTCTGCCAAAAAAAAGTCCTATGACAGCACTCAAGTGTTTTAAAGAATCTGCATCAAAAATTTGAGTCCCTCACAAGATTTTTTCTTAACTGACCACCAGTTGAATATGCCAAATTACCAAATGTGCTGGGTCAAAAGTATACATACAGCAATGTTAATATTTTGTTTCGTGTCCCTTGGCAAGTTTCACTGCAATAAGGCGCTTTTGGTAGCCATCCACAAGTTTCTGGTTGAATTGTTGACCACTCCTCTTGACAAAATCGGTGCAGTTCAGCTAAATGTGTTGGTTTTCTGACATGGACTTCTTTCTTCAGCATTGTCCACACGTTTAAGTCAGGACTTTGGGAAGACTATTCTACAACCTTAATTCTAGCCGGATTTAGCCATTCCTTTACCACTTTTGAGGTGTGTTTGGGGTCATTTTCCTGTTGGAACACCCAACTGAGCCCAAGACCCAACCTCCGTGCTGACGATTTTAGGTTGTCCTGAAGAATTTGGAGGTAATCCTCCTTTTTCCATTGTCCCGTTTAAACACCAGTTCCATGGGCAGCAAAACAGGCCCAGAGCATCATACTACCACTGTTAGAATAATTGTTCCTAAATTATCACAAAAAAACTTTGTATTACATTGTGTTCCGAACAAGAAGACAACAGGCTGAAACCTTCCAAGAAGAATGCTCGTAAAACTCCACTCGGACTACAAAGCGGACAGATGGCAAGATCTGCCCAACTTCCACAGGAACTCTTTTTGAAGTATTTCTACGAACTCTTTCTTTGAACTATTTTATGCGACTCTCTTTGAAGTATTTTATGGAACTCTTGTTTAACTGTTCGGGAACCGAAGGGAACGCTGTATAAGACCAACCTCCCCGAGGAAGCAGCTGTGGGAAGGAGGGGGAATCAAATAAAGAAGGATGAGTACGTTCTTGGGGAGAGCGTGGTGCAGGATTGTACAGACAGTACAGTGGCCATGTCTCTCCTCAGATTGGAGTCCAAATTTAATTCTGTCTCTGTTTGGTTCTTTGCCTTTTGTCTTGTTTAATAGATTTCATCAGTGTTTGAACCTGACAACCATCACCATGCTTGACGGTAGGTATGGTGTTCCTGGGATTAAAGGCCTCACCTTTTCTCCTCCAAACATATTGCTGGGTATTGTTCCCAAATAGCTCAACTTTTGTTTCATCTGACCACAGAACTTTCCTCCAGAAGGTTTTATTTTTGTCTACGTGATGTCAGATGAAACAAAAATTGAGCTGTTTAGCCACAATCACCAGACTCTGGTGCATTTTGATGAAGGCACTTTTGTGCCTTCCACACAGCAATGCATCATCAGAGAGGGTGTTCGGCATGGTTGGAAAGATAGTGACAGAGAATAGAACGAGGATTGACAATTCAACCCTAAACTCACTCCTTTCCTGCAAAATTAAATGTCACTGATGCTGCCCATACCTATGCTCCTTTAAGGGCTGTGCTACCGGCTGCAAAACATTGCACTTTTGAGTAGAGTATATATACATATATTGTCATGTCTGTGTGATCATGTTTAGTTTTTTGGACACTCAGTTCCTGTTTTTGCACTTCCTGGTTTGTTTTGTTACCATAGCAACTCATTAGTTTTCACCTGTCCTCATGTCTCGCACCTGTTTTCACTGATTATGTCACTGCTATTTAAGCGGTCTGTTTCTGTTCTTCGCCCTGGCAACATCACCTTCTACCACCATCTATCACCCTCGATACCTTTACCCACGTCATGCCATGCTACCTCCACTCCGCCTCATGTCATGTTTACGGTTCCATGCCAAGTAAGTTTTTGTGTATTGATCATAGTTTATGCCTTTGTGCAAGTTTTGTTTCCTTAGTCAGTTTCCGTACTTCCGCCCTTGCCCGTGCCTTTGGTTTGTTCCTGTTTTTCAGTAGTTATAGTGTTCAAATAAAAAGATGTACTTACATTCATGCCTTGCCCGCGCCATCTTTCTTTTGCCTTCTGGAAAAACAAACCCTAAAATCCACTCCAATAGCTTTACACCCCGGGAATATATATATATATATATATATGTATATAATATATATATATATATATATTATGGCATAAACTATGATCAATAAACAAAAACTTACTCCAGGAAACCAACCAAAAAAAGAGCAGAAAACGAAACAACATCATCTGGTACAATCCGCCATTCAGCAAAAACGTCTCAACCAACATCGGCCACAAGTTCTTCACTCTGATCGACAAACACTTCCCCAAAGGCAACACCCTAAGAAAAATATTCAACAAGAACAACATTAAATTGAGCTACAGCTGTATGAATAACATACAACAAATCATTTCAAACCATCCATCCATCCATCCATCATCTTCCGCTTATCCGAGGTCGGGTCGCGGGGGCAGCAGCCTAAGCAGGGAAGCCCAGACTTCCCTATCTCCAGCCACTTCGTCTAGCTCTTCCCGGGGGATCCCGAGGCGTTCCCAGGCCAGCCGGGAGACATAGTCTTCCCAACGTGTCCTGGGTCTTCCCCGTGGCCTCCTACCAGCTGGACGTGCCCTAAACACCTCCCTAGGGAGGCGTTCGGGTGGCATCCTGACCAGATGCCCGAACCACCTCATCTGGCTCCTCTCGATGTGGAGGAGCAGCGGCTTTACGTTGAGTTCCTCCCGGATGGCAGAGCTTCTCACCCTATCTCTAAGGGAGAGACCCGCTACACGGCGGAGGAAACTCATTTCGGCCGCTTGTACCCGTGATCTTATCCTTTCGGTCATGACCCAAAGCTCATGACCATAGGTGAGGATGGGAACGTAGATCGACCGGTAAATTGAGAGCTTTGCCTTCCGGCTCAGCTCCTTCTTCACCACAACGGATCGATACAACGTCCGCATTACTGAAGACGCCGCACCGATCCGCCTGTCGATCTCACGATCCACTCTTCCCCCACTCGTGAACAAGACTCCTAGGTACTTGAACTCCTCCACTTGGGGCAGGGTCTCCTCCCCAACCCGGAGATGGCACTCCACCCTTTTCCGGGCGAGAACCATGGACTCGGACTTGGAGGTGCTGATTCTCATTCCGGTCGCTTCACACTCGGCTGCGAACTGATCCAGTGAGAGCTGAAGATCCCGGTCAGATGAAGCCATCAGGACTACATCATCTGCAAAAAGCAGAGACCTAATCCCGTGGCCACCAAACCGGAACCCCTCAACGCCTTGGCTGCGCCTAGAAATTCTGTCCATAAAAGTTATGAACAGAATCGGTGACAAAGGACAGCCTTGGCGGAGTCCAACCTTCACTGGAAACGTGTCCGACTTACTGCCAGCAATGCGGACCAAGCTCTGACACTGATCATACAGAGAGCGGACTGCCACAATAAGACATTCCGATACCCCATACTCTCTGAGCACTCCCCACAGGACTTCCCGAGGGACACGGTCGAATGCCTTCTCCAAGTCCACAAAGCACATGTAGACTGGTTGGGCAAACTCCCATGCACCCTCAAGAACCCTGCCGAGAGTATAGAGCTGGTCCACAGTTCCACGACCAGGACGAAAACCACACTGTTCCTCCTGAATCCGAGGTTCGACTATCCGGCGAAGCCTCCTCTCCAGTACACCTGAATAAACCTTACCGGGAAGGCTGAGGAGTGTGATCCCACGATAGTTGGAACACACCCTCCGGTCCCCCTTCTTAAAGAGAGGGACCACCACCCCGGTCTGCCAATCCAGAGGTACCGCCCCCGATGTCCACGCGATGCTGCAGAGTCTTGTCAACCAAGACAGCCCCACAGCATCCAGAGCCTTAAGGAACTCCGGGCGGATCTCATCCACCCCCGGGGCCTTGCCGCCAAGGAGCTTTTTAACTACCTCAGCGACCTCAGCCCCAGAAATAGGAGAGTCCACTACAGATTCCCCAGGCACCGCTTCCTCAAAGAAAGACGTGTTGGTGGGATTGAGGAGGTCTTCGAAGTATTCCCTCCACCGATCCACAACATCCGCAGTCGAAGTCAGCAGAACACCATCCGCACCATACACGGTGTTGATAGTGCACTGCTTCCCCTTCCTGAGGCGCCGTATGGTGGTCCAGAATCGCTTCGAAGCCGTCCGGAAGTCGTTTTCCATGGCTTCCCCGAACTCTTCCCATGTCCGAGTTTTTGCCTCCGCGACCGCTAAAGCTGCACACCGCTTGGCCCGTCGGTACCCGTCCACTGCCTCCGGAGTCCTATGAGCCAAAAGAACCCGATAGGACTCCTTCTTCAGCTTGACGGCATCCCTCACTGCTGGTGTCCACCAACGGGTTCTGGGATTACCGCCACGACAGGCACCAACAACCTTGCGGCCACAGCTCCAATCAGCCGCCTCGACAATAGAGGTTCGGAACATGGTCCACTCGGACTCAATGTCCCGCACCTCCCTCGTGACATGTTCAAAGTTCTCCCGGAGGTGTGAATTGAAACTCTCTCTGACAGGAGACTCTACCAGACGTTCCCAGCAGACCCTCACAATGCGTTTGGGCCTGCCAGGTCGGTCCGGCATCCTCCCCCACCATCGCAGCCAACTCACCACCAGGTGGTGATCGGTAGAAAGCTCCGCCCCTCTCTTCACCCGAGTGTCCAAAACATAAGGCCGCAAATCCGATGACACAACTACAAAGTCGATCATGGAACTGCGGCCTAGGGTGTCCTGGTGCCAAGTGCACAAATGGACACCCTTATGTTTGAACATGGTGTTTGTTATCGACAAACTGTGACGAGCACAAAAGTCCAATAACAAAACACCACTCGGGTTTAGATCCGGGCGACCATTCTTCCCAATCACGCCTCTCCAGGTTTCACTGTCGTTGCCAACATGAGCGTTGAAGTCTCCCAGTAGGACAAGGGAATCACCCGGAGGAGCACTTTCCAGTACTCCCTCGAGTGTACCCAAAAAGGGTGGGTATTCTGAACTGCTGTTTGGTGCGTAAGCACAAACAACAGTCAGGACCCGTCCCCCCACCCGAAGGCGAAGGGAAGCTACCCTCTCGTCCACTGGGTTGAACTCAAACGTACAGGCTTTGAGCCGGGGGGCAACCAGAATTGCCACCCCAGCCCGTCGCCTCTCACTGCCGGCAACGCCAGAGTGGAAGAGGGTCCAGTCCCTCTCGAGAGAACTGGTTCCAGAGCCCTTGCTGTGTGTCGAGGTGAGTCCGACTATATCCAGCCGGAACTTCTCTACCTCGCGCACTAGCTCAGGCTCCTTCCCCCCCAGTGAGGTGACGTTCCACGTCCCAAGAGCTAGCTTCTGTAGCCGAGGATCGGACCGCCAAGTGCCCTGCCTTCGGCTGCCGCCCAGCTCACAATGCACCCGACCTCTATGGCCCCTCCTATGAGTGGTGAGCCCATTTGAGGGATGACCCACGTTGCCTCTTCGGGCTGTGCCCGGCCGGGCCCCATGGGAACAGGCCCGACCACCAGGCGCTCGCCATCGTGCCCCAACTCCGGGCCTGGCTCCAGAGCGGGGCCCCGGTGACCCACGTCCGGGCGAGGGAAATCTGGGTTCATTTCGTTGTAATTCCATAGAAGTCAACAAAGCAATTGCAAAATGACTGCCCACCCCCAGACTAAACGACTCTGAAACCAATAAGGAATGTAACTGTCGCAAGAAACCTGATTGCCCTCTCAACGGAGGGTGCTTACAAACATCAGTCGTTTACCAAGCAAAGGTAACACGCAAGGACATTAGCACATCCGACACGTACGTAGGATTAACCGAAGGAGCGTTCAAAACAAGATGGAATAATCACAACGCCTCCTTTAGAAACCAGACTTTGCGGAATTCTACAGAACTCAGCAAGCACATTTGGAACCTCAAAGACAATAATGTTGAATATTCAATAACATGGCAAATTCTTGCATCCAGCACACCTTACAACAGTGGTAATAAAAGATGCAACCTATGCTTAGAAGAGAAACTGTTTATTATATATCATCCAGACCTGTCATCCCTCAACAAGCGCAGTGAAATCATTTCAACATGCCGCCATAGACAGAAACACCTCCTAGGTAACACATGAGCCAATCACCACACCCTACGCCTGCTTGTACCCACCCACTCTGTGCTCTATATAAACCATTGTATGTGAATGCTTCCATTAAAATCTCCTGATGATTGAGGGAACCCCTCATGAAACAGATCTGTAGAGATGAAGTAGTCTTGTGATTTTTCCCACTCCTACATATATATATATATATATATATATATATATATATATATATATATATATATATATATATATATATATATATATATATGTATAAGAAACTCTTGAATTTCAATGAATTCTAGCTAGAAATATACTCCTCCCCTTAGCCCCGCCCCGTCCACCCCGACACCGCCCACCTCAACCCCGCACCCACCACTCCCAAATCTCCCGAACTTGGAGGTCTCAAGGTTGGCAAGTATGGTATAATTACGTTTTTATGTTGCACGATTGCACAAAGTAAAATTCCTAGTCTGTGAACCCGTTCTCAAACAATGGCAATAAAAACTATTCTGATTCTGATTCTGATTTGGATGTCCTGGCAACACAACACTGTTGAAACAAGTCATCATAGTGTGGCCGTGCCAGCAACTTCAGGGTTGCAGGTTCGATTCCCGCTTCCGCCATCCTAGTCACTGCCCTTGTGTCCTTGGGCAAACCCACACTGGTTTAAATCTAACTTAGATATTGGGTTTCGCTATGTAAAACGCTTTGAGTCACTAGAGAAAAGCGCTATATAAATACAATTCACTTCACTCCTCCTCCTGATGGTGTGCAGCAGCAATGAGTGTAAATCCGACTGGGTTTTGTCTTTACGAGGCTTTTTAAATCATTCATGAGATACGTTCCAGCCTGGACAGAAGCTGAATTTTTTTCTCGTCATTCCCAGGCGGCCGCCAAGGAAAGATGCCGGTGACGGCGCTGGAGGCGTTGGACCTGGAGATGAATAGCTGGACACGCTACCCCTGCATTCCCAGCCGGAGAGCCTTCTCCTGCTGCGCCACCAACGATCGCAGCCTCTTCAGCTTGGGGGGGCTCCAGCAGCCGGGGCCCCACAACTTCTACTCCAGGCCCCACTTCGTCAGCACCATGGAGGAGTACGATCTGGATCAAGGTGAGTGTCGGCTTTTGGAGAAGTAACTCTGTCGGTCTTCATGTGGACCTGCAGGCAGGCTCTACCACACCACACAAGGGCAGCTCAAGGTAGTCGAGTCACAACAATCGTTTATTTTGGGGACTTTTTTTTTTTTTTTTGGGCAAATAGCAAAAATTCTCCTCTTCTTTATATATTTATTTTGTATTTTTTATTATTTTTTTGTCCTATCCAGCTTCTCTGTTGCTCAGATCATTCCGTATTTGTGTTTTGTTCCATTTTCGTACTATAGCAGGGGTCGGGAACCTTTTTGGCTGAGAGAGCCAAGAATCCAAATATTTTCAAATGTATTTCCCTAAGAGCCATATAATATTTTTTTCAACACTGAACACAACTAAATGCGTGCATTTTAAGTAAGACCAACATTTCTAGAGTATAATAGGTCTCTTATTATTTGTAATAACACTGTTATTCTGAAGCTAACTGTGGAGGGGGCGTGGCCTGCGGGCCTGCAGGCCACGTGCTGCAGTGTATTTAAAAATAATAATACAGTAAAATTATTAAATGGATTTATATTATTATTTGGTGCAGCCGGGCCGGAGCAGGAGGGGATAGGAAGAGAGAAAAAACAAAAGAAGACAGAGAGGGAAATTGCAGGGATAAGACAGAGAGACAACAACAACAAACAATAATAATAATTAATGATAATAATACTATTTATGTGTAAAAAAAAAAAAACGTTACATTGAGCAAACAACCTCAAAGTGCTGCAGTGTATTTAAAAATAATAATACAGTAAAATAATAATAATATGGGCGACTTTCCCTGTCGCCGCTCGGGTTCCACTGACCACCCAGGAAGGACATCGCTTTAGCAGGTTTGATTCTTTCATTTTTCAATAATAAATGTCTTTTTCGCCGTGGTCACTCCCACTGCTCGCGCACCGTGTCTCGCTCCTCGTCTCTCGCGTCTTGCTGTCTGCTTCTCTCCAACCACTGGTGCGGACACTCCACCTCCTTCTGCCTCGATCCCTCCTCCTTCTCCACTTTTATACAATGTGAGGAGATACATTAATCGTGTTCCGGTGTGCGATCCACGCACCTGAATCTGATTGCGGCGTTGCTCCCGGTACGCCCCGCCTCTCCGCTTGGTTGTCATCTCCGTCTCCTCGCCGCCATCTTGGGCAGGGCTCCAGGTGCGCCGCCCCGCCGTCGGACCGTCGGTTCCGCCTCTCCACAAATAATAATAATAAAAAGATAATAAAAAATAATAAAAACTAGAACAGCCTAATAGCTAGAACTGGTATGCATTTATCTATAAAAAGGCTTTTTTTAAAAGAAGTGTTTTAAGCCCCCTTAAACAAACAGAACAATAACAACAACAGAACAGCATCAGCGAATAGGATATGTACAAATATGATGGTAAAAGAGATAACAAAGAAGCAGTTAGTGAAGTAAATATTAATAACACAGACATGACATCGAACATTATTACACTACAAATGGAGCATTATTAATAGATAGGTCTTTATTGTCGTTGCACAAGTACAAAGAAACTTTGTTTTCAGCAGAAACCCGTTCAAGATGAGACAAACAAACAGTGTGCAGGGTTACAGAACAGGAACGCTGATGGGTCGCCACAAGGCGCCCTGTAAAAGATGGGGGAAAAGGTAAAACGCTGGGGAAGGATGAGTGAAAAAATACAATCTAGACTGGGCTCCTAAGGGGGCCCAGTCTGGAGTGGGGAAAAACCTCCATAGCAAAGCATATATACTAGGGCTGGGCAATGATTAAAAATTTTAATCGAAGTTAATCGCACTATTTCTCCGATTAATCGCGATTAACTGCATTGTATACGCAAAGCCCAATAATGAATTCAAAAGTAGTGTGTAGTGCACCTTTATTGGAATATTCTCCCACATGAACAAAAGCGCCAAAACATTTGTTGTGCAAACACAATTTAAATCGGTCCTTGTTAAACAGTAGCAGTTAAATAGCATATTTGATGAAAATCAACTCCAAAAATGTAAATACAAACATTTAAGCTTATTGCCACTGCCAGGGTATTTAAGTTATCCTGTTTGTTGTGGAAAATAAATATAATCTACATACAAATCTCTGAGCCACAATCATAACATCTGAACAGGCAATTTCTGAGGTAACAGCAGAAACATTTTTTTTTTATCAGGGATCTTATGTTTAAAAAAAACGTATATTATAGGTAGTGGGCTGTTTTAGGGAATTTTTGATCAAATTATCCGTAGTAGCAATATTAATAATGTTGTGTTTATTCTGCGTAGTGCACTTAAAATAATTATGACCATATCTAGGAATTGATATGATGGGAATTTTCCGATTGTTTGCTTGGTGCTTTGATAAACTGAAGGCATCATATACATGGTACTATATTGTGATGTTATGAGCCAGGGAATAAAAGAACTACCCTACCCAGCATGCAACAGGAGTGAGGAGCATGTATAGGTTGTGTCGCCATGACGACATCTTGTATGTTGTGATATGCACGCTCTGAAAGCAAACGTTAAGAACTCAGCCAACACTCCTGGTCTGCATTATTCATAAATAGACAGACAACACATATACTCATACTTCACAGGCCGCTGGGTGTAGCCGGCAAAGTATTCCCATGCTAGCTAGCCGGTCTAGCAAGCACGCCTCATTCAGTCCAAAACCCGATCTATCCACATCCAGAATTGTCTGGCGGTCGTAAGTGATCCCGGAGTGACCACGCTGTAAGCCAGCCATGACATTTGCAGAATTGTCCGGTATTTTTGCCAAATGTTCCATCTTTACCAAGAGCTCCTCGACGCTGGGCGACGCCATCTTGTTAAGAAAAGGCGCTAACAAAATAAAAGCATGTAAACAACATACGCAAATGTGCGATAAAATAATTGTCGGCGTTAATAGATTGATGAGTTAACTCATAATTAACGCACTAATTTGCCCACCCCTAATATATATATATTACAATGTGTATCTCTCATCCAGCAACAGAGGGAAGGGAGTGCGGGGTCATGGTGGTAGGCCGCAGCTCTCAGGCGCTGACCATCTTTTCATCACCCGTATGGGATTTGCGTTGGGGGAGTGAAGTGTGTATGTGTGGCGTATGGATTTTTGAATGCATGTTTGTGTGTAAGCCTGCAGTGTGTCTCTTTGAGATGCGTGGTTTGCGGTCTCATCCGCGGAGTCCGCAGATAAACCGCGGATCGGGCGGGTGACATGACGAAAAAATAGATTTTAAATAGATTCGGGCGGGTGGTGGTTGAACCATTCGGAAATATTTGCTATACATGGTCCTGGGCTCGGTATCCTTTACCATTGAAAGAGCCATTTAGGACTCGTGTCACTAAGCGAAGAAGACAATAGGAGTCGCAAACATTCTCTAGAATGACTGCCGGCAGTCACCCAGTTAATAGCACGCCCACACGACTGCAAGGCATACTGGGTGACACAGAGTACACTAATGGTTGTGATATAAACAATTTTAACACTCTTAGTAATTTGCGCCACGCTGTGAAGCCACACCAAACAAGAATGACAAAGACGTTTCGGGAGAACATCCTCACAGTAACACAACATAAATGCAACACAACAAATACCCAGAAACCTTTGCATCCATCAATATTTCAATGTTTACTTATATAGCCCTAAATCACTAGTGTCTCAAAGGGCTGCACAAATCACAACACAAACCACTACCACATCCGCGGTAGGCCCACATAAGGGCAAGGGAAAACTCACACCCAGTGGGACGTCGGTGACAATGATGACTATGAGAACCTAGGAGAGGACGAAAGCAATGGATGTCGAGCGGGTCTAACATGATACTGTGAAAGTTCAATCCATATTGGATCCAACGCAGTGGCGAGAGTCCAGTCCAAAGCGGATCCAACACAGCAGCGAGAGTCCCGTTCACAGCCCCATGACACAGCCTGACACTTTTATACACCCCACTAGCAGCGACTTTGGTGATGCGGTTGCGGATGATATAATTGCCTATCCGCGCATCTCTAGTCTCTCTGTTCCGCGGCCTTGATCTTGTGCAGTCGCTAGTGCAAAGTCAACAACAGGTGTGTGTCCATGAGAGACTGGGAAGGAGTTTGTTGTGTCTTCGCTGCACTGTCCTTCGGGAGACCAATAGAAATAGAAATAGCAGTATTGATAATGAATAATAACAATAATTGCCCTCTACTATCAGCAATAAAATTGTTTCAAATGCAACAACACATATACGTAATGATAACTTCAAAAACAAACAGAAAGCAGGAAAATGGAGGGGGATAAAGAGAAGTGAACTGTATTAACTAGAGATGTCCGATAATGGCTTTTAACATCCGTGTGGACGACTCACGCTGTTGTCGCTCGGGTTCAATGGACCACCCAGTAAGGACATTGCCTTAGCAGGTTTGACTTCTTTATTTTTTCAGATAAAGCTTTGTCTTTAGGCCGGATCGCTTTTCAGCTGCTCCTCTCCAATGCTCGCTCATGGTCCGCTTTTCAGCCGCCGTCGTCGTCGTCCTCGTCTGCTCTTTCTTTCCGCTCCTCGTTCGCTGCTGCGGGCTTTCCTCTTCCTCCTGCCCCGATCTGTCCTCCTTCTCCCCTTTTATACATTGTGAGGAGATAAGTTAATTTTGTACTGGTGCGCAATCCACACACCTGCACATGACTGCACGGTCGCTCCCGGCACGCCCCGTCTCTCCGCTCAGCCGCATTCTCCGCCTCCTCGGCGCCATCTTGGGCCAGGCTCCAGCGTGCCCTGCACCGCTGCTCGTGCGCCGGCTCCGCCTCTCCACAATCCGATATTCCGATATTGTCCAACTCTTAATTACCAATTCCGGTATCAACTGATACTGATATATATACAGTCGTGGAATTAACACATTATTATGCCTAGTTTTGTTGTGACGCAGTAAACAATGTAACAAAGTTTTCCAAACATAAATCAACTCAAGTTATTAACAAAAATGCCAACACGGCACAAAGTGCATTATTTTTTTTAACATGCCTCAAAACAGCAGCTTGGAATTTGGGACATTCTCTCCCTGAGAGAGCATGAGGAGGATGAGGTGGGCGAGGTTGAGGTGGTGGGTAGGGGTAGCTCGGGGTTCTGGGTATTTGTTCTGTTGTGTTTATGTTGTGTTGCGGTGCGGATGTTCTCCTGAAATGTGTTTGTCATTCTTGTTTGGTGTGGGTTCACAGTGTGGCGCATATTTCTAACAGTGTTAAAGTTGTTTATACGGCCACCCTCAGTGTGACCTGAATGGCTGTTGACCGAGTATGAATTGCATTCACTAGTGTGTGTGAAAAGCGGTAGATATTATGTGATTGGGCCCGGCACGCAAAGGCAGTGCATGTAAGGTTTATAGGCGCTCTGTACTTCTCCCTACGTCCGTGTACCAATCCGTACAGCGGCGTTTTAAAACATCATGAATTCGACTTTTTGAAACCGATACCGATAACTTCCGATTTTGCATTATAAAGCATTTATCGGCTGATAATATCGGCAGTCCAGAATTACCGGACATGTCTAGTATTAACCTTGTAGATTGTTATGGTAACAATAGGTTAAGCTTTGTCAGTGTGCCAGGTGTTACCCAGTTTCCCCTAGGGCAACAACGTTAATATATGTTTGATGTAACGGGATTATATGCATGAGTGTATGTATGTATATGTGCTTGCATATGTACAGTATGGGTATATGCATGTTTGTACAGTGAATGTATATGTACATGTATGTGTATATGTATGTTTGTACTGTAAATAAATATGTACATGTATGTGTATATGTATGTTTGTACAGTGAATGTATATGTACATGTATGTGTATATGTATGTTTGTACTGTAAATAAATATGTACATGTATGTGTATATGTATGTTTGTACTGTAAATAAATATGTACATGTATGTGTATATGTATGTTTGTACAGTGAATGTATATGTACATGTATGTGTATATGTATGTTAGAACAGTGAATGTATATGTGTATATGTATGTTTGTACAGTGAATGTATATGTACATGTATGTACATACGTATGTTTGTACAGTGAATGTTTATTTACATGTATGTATGTTAGTACAGTGAATGTATATGTGTATATGTATGTTTGTACAGTGAATGTAGATGTACATGTATGTGTATATGTATGTTTGTACAGTGAATGCATATGTGCATGTATGTGTATATGTATGTTTGTAGAGTGACTGTATATGTGCATGTATGTGTATATGTATGTTGTACAGTGAATGTAGATGTACATGTATGTGTATATGTATGTTTATACAGTGAATGTAGATGTACATGTATGTACATACGTATGTTTGTACACTGAATGTATACGTGCATGTATGTGTGTATGTATGTTTGTACTGTAAATAAATATTTACATGTATGTGTATATGTATGTTTGTAAAGTGAATGTATATGTGCATGTGTGTGTAAACGTATGTTTGTACAGTGAATGTATATGTACATGTATGTGTATATGTATGTTTGTACAGTGAATGTATACGTGCATGTATGTGTATATGTATGTTTGTACAGTGAATGTATATGTACATGTATGTGTATATGTATGTTTGTAGAGTGAATGTATATGTACATGTATGTGTATATGTATGTTTGTACAGTGAATGTACGAACTTTGAGTGTGTAGGTATGTACTGTATTTGTGTATGTATGTGGCAGCGTAGGTACATATATGTGTGTGTGTATGTATGTATAAATGTGTGTATGGGAGTTCTTCTTCTTTTATATCAGAGGAGCTTTAACATCACTGCAGATTTTGCACCAGCGGACCAATTTAATCCACTCAATTTAAAAAACACAAACACCCAAGTCTGCAGCTAAATCCCAATGACAGGCTGGTACAAGTTTTATGTTCAACTTGGGGGATTAGTTTTGGGCCCAAATGTTG
Source organism: Nerophis ophidion (assembly GCF_033978795.1). NCBI lineage: Eukaryota > Metazoa > Chordata > Actinopteri > Syngnathiformes > Syngnathidae > Nerophis > Nerophis ophidion. The sequence continues at coordinate 76,972,918 of NC_084616.1, forward strand.
TTTCCTTGTCAAGATTAATCAAAAGTTTGACCACCAATTTCCTTCTGCTGTTAACTTTTTTATACCAAGGCTCAAATTGCTACAAAATGTTATTTATACGGTATTCAAAGACGGTCACTATGGTCACGTTCAAAGCCCCGACCCGTGGGCCAGATCCAGCCCGAGCCTTTTGTTCTGGCCCGGGGGACCATTGTAAAATCATTATGCATCTGTTCTGCATGGAAAATTTTAGCCCATTAGGGACCCGGACTCACTTTCCCAATATCGCGTTTTCTTTGTTTTCATGAGTATTTACATTGTAGATTGTCACTGTAGGCATGGAAACTATACCACCTGCGAAATTAAAACCCTTTCAGGTGAATACAGCAGACATTGTATAGTAAGTGATTTTTTGTTGTGTTTGTTGGCTCTTATCAAGTGTGCAGTGAGTAATAATCAGTGATGTTAGAAGGGAAAAAGTGAACGTTGTGATGCATTTTTTTTAATTAATGTGCCGTGTATGCTTAAAATGAGCAAAATACTTAAAGGGGAATGTCGAAGTTTCCATCTTGTGGGTTCTCCTGACCGTAATAGACCCTCTTGGAAGCCCGGGAGTCTGGTTTGGACAATGCTTTATTTTGGTTCCACACCAGGTCAGCAGTCTGTTCTGCTACTTTTTGTCCGTATGAGCACACCACGTCATCACTCCGCTCAGCAACTTTTTAGTCACTCCCTCCCCGTGTCTTGGCCCGGGCTGCTACTGACTAACATGGCAGGCGATTGGATGATCAGTCCCAGCTGGGTAATCCAATCACCTGCCAGCTGTGCTTTGAGGCCAATCCTGATATTCCCCATTGCTGTAGCAGGCGCGCCGACCACGCCCCCCTCCAAAGGTAACTGTGTTTTTTTTATTCAAAATTACAAACCTCGTTTCCATATGAGTTGGGAAATTGTGTTAGATGTAAATATAAACAGAATACAATGATTTACAAAATCTTTTCAACCCATATTCAAATGAATGCGCTACAAAAACAAGATATTTGATGTTCAAACTCATAAACTTTATTTTTTTTGGCAAATAATAATTAACTTAGAATTTCATGGCTGCAACACGTGACAAAGTAGTTGGGAAAGGGCATGTTCACCACTGTGTTACATCACCTTTTCTTTTAACAACACTCAATAAACGTTTGGGAACTGAGGAAACTAATTGTTGAAGCTTTGAAAGTGGAATTCTTTCCCATTCTTGTTTTATGTAGAGCTTCAGTCCTTCAACAGTCCGGGGTCTCCGCTGTCGTATTTTACGCTTCATAATGCGTCACACATTTTCCATGGGAGACAGGTCTGGACTGCAGGCGGGCCAGGAAAGTACCTGCGCTCTTTTTTTTACAAAGCCACGCTGTTGTAACACGTGCTGAACGGCGCTTGGCATTGTCTTGCTGAAATAAGCGGGGGCGTCCATGAAAAAAGACGCGCTTAGATGGCAGCATATGTTGTTCCAAAACCTGTATGTACCTTTCAGCATTAATGGTGCCTTCACAGATGTGTAAGTTACCCATGCCTTGGGCACTAATGCACCCCCATACCATCACACATGCTGGCTTTTCAACTTTGCGTCGATAACAGTCTGGATGGTTCGCTCCCCCTTTGGTCCGGATGATACGATGTCGAATATTTCCAAAAACAATTTGAAATGTTGACTTATCAGACCACAGAACACTTTTCCACTTTGCATCAGTCCATCTTAGATGATCTCGGGCCCAGAGAAGCCGGCGGCGTTTCTGGATGTTGTTGATAAATGGCTTTCGCTTTGCATAGTAGAGCTTTAACTTGCACTTACAGATGTAGCGACCAACTGTATTTAGTGACAGTGGTTTTCTGAAGTGTTCCTGAGCCCATGTGGTGATATCCTTTAGAGATTGATGTCGGTTTTTGATACAGTGCCATCTGAGGGATCGAAGGTCACGGTCATTGAATGTTGGTTTCCGGCCATGCCGCTTACGTGGAGTGATTTCTCCAGATTCTCTGAACCTCTTGATGATATTCTGGACCGTAGATGTTGAAATCCCTAAATTTCTTGCAATGTCACTTTGAGAAAGGTTGTTCTTAAACTGTTTGACTATTTGCTCACACAGTTGTGGACAAAGGGGTGTACCTCGCCCCATCCTTTCTTGTGAAAGACTGAGCATTTTTTGGGAAGCTGTTTTTATAGCCAATCATGGCACCCACCTGTTCCCAATTAGCCTGCACACCTGTGGGATGTTCCAAATAAGTGTTTGATGAGCATTCCTCAATTTTATCAGTATTTTTTGCCCCCTTTCCCAACTTTGTAGCATATTCAACTGAATATGGGTTGAAAAGGATTTGCAAATCATTGTATTCTGTTTATATTTACATCTAACACAATTTCCCAACTCATATGGAAACGGGGTTTGTACATTACATTTATATTTCCAGCTTGTCTAGAAAACGTTGATATTTCATTGTTTTTTTAGTTGACTTTACGAGTTAGAATGCATTAAAAAAAACATATAGGCTTGTCTTACATAAGGATTGTGAATGATGTGCAAACTTTTTATTTTTTTTAAAAGGTCTGTTCCCCTTTAATGACATCTAGGAATGGTAGAAAGTTATCTACATGTTTGCCTGTACATTAAATAAAAGTCCAATAATAAGCGGTGGTAACTTATTTTTACACTTTTGTACCAGCTATAGATTGTGTTAAAATGATCATTAAAGTCCTACTGAAAGCCACTACTAGCGACCACACAGTCTGATAGTTTATATATCAATGATGAAATATTAACATTGCAACACATGCCAATACGGCCGCTTTAGTTTACTAAATTGCAATTTTAAATTTCCCGCGGAGTTTCTTGTTGAAAACGTCGCTTAAAGATGACGCGTTTTTGTGACGTCTCGGGTTGTTGCGGACATATTAGCCCAGCACCACACATGGCTAAAAGTTGTCTCTTTTCATCGCATAATTACACAGTAATTTGGACATCTGTGTTGCTGAATCTTTTGCAATTCGTTCATTTAATAATGGAGACGTCAAAGAAGAATGCTGTTGGTGGAAAGCGGTGGATTGCAGCTGCCTTTAGCAACCGAAACACAGCCGGTGTTTCTTTGTTTGTTGTGAAGCTTTAACACAGAGCGGTCATGTTTCTCTACGTCAACCAGCAAGTCTTTGGATGGGAAAATGGTGATATTAAGTCGGCTGTTACCGGAGACTTCAGTGGATTATGGGACTTACTCCTGCAGCTCAAAAAGGCAGCTGTGATCTAGGCTTCTCTGAGAGACACTCGTGTCACCGCCGCCATCCGACTTTCAGGTATGACTTTACAATCTCACTAAAATACTATTAAAACAATAAGCAGATAAGAGATCTTCTAGAATTATCCTAGTAAATGTGTCTAATTACATCTGAAACGGTCCCAATGCCACTGCCTAGGGCTATCGCTTTTTTTTGGTGCTTCACTCTAACTGTCCTCATCCACGAATCTTTCATCTTCGCTCAAATTAATGGGGAAATTGTCGCTTTCTTGCTGGAGGCTATGATTATAAACAATGTTCAGATGTGAGGAGCCCTACAACCCGTGACATCACGCGCACATCGTCTGCTACTTCCGGTACAAGCAAGGCTTTTTTATTAGCGACCAAAAGTTGCGAACTTTATTGTGGATGTTCTCTACTAAATCCTTTCAGCAAAAATATGGCAATATCGCGAAATGATGAAGTATGACACATAGAATGGACCTGCTATCCCCGTTTGAATAAGAAAATCTCATTTCAGTAGGCCTTTAAAACATAAATAAAACCACCTGCACATTACATAAATGTCTTTAATGGCTAATTGTCATCATCTGGAACAGGTTATTTCTATTTTCATTATTTGTTGGGGTGGGAAAAAAGACCTATTTTTAAATGGAATGAAGTGTGCACAAAATCATTTATAACATGTAGACTAATTCTAATTTCCAAAAAAGACCGACTCTCTGGAGTCTACTGAGCCCGGAGCATGAATTAGATCTGCTCCATGCTCATAATCCTAACCCAAATGAAGGCAGATTATGCATCAGTTGAGTCATACCGTATCAAACATGATGTCCATGCTGATAGGAAGAAAAAGATATTTCCTGCAACCATATTTCTACGCAGTTATAAAAAAACTGGACCCAATTGTCCCTGAGGACCCTTGTGCTTCTCTCCAGATGCGCCTGTGTGAAATACAAGTGCACCTTTCAATCTCCCGAGTCATATTGCTTGTGTGTTAAACACAGTTGGCCAATAAAGAGGTTTTGATGAAAAGTGCATGTAGTGTAGCAGATGAACAACATTACACTGATTGGCTTTTGCAGCAGCCGGCTGTAAATTGTACGCTGACTGACTGACTGTCTGATCCTGTGATGGTTTTTCCTCAGCAGTATTGTTTATTTGCAGTATTTAGCCAAGGAACAACCCCACTCAATCAAACCAGAGTCTGACATCATGACAGTTGATCAAATAATTCTCACCGCTGATCTGCTGGAAGACTCAGCTCTCACAACCTTGTCAAAAAAAAAAAAAAATACAAATAAAAACGCTGCACTGGTTTTTTCAGGTATCATGATTGAAATGTGACATTTTTTGCAGACACGGTTCTGGTGACTATTTTGTAGGATTTAAACATTTTTATTTACATTTTATGAGAATGATTTGCCTTTTTGTTAGTATTCGTTTTGCTGTTCAGATGGTATTTATTATTGCTGTCATGTTGTATTGTATTAATCTACAAATGCATAAATAATATTCATAACCTCAATTATTTCTATGAGTATCCATTTTTCTTAAATTAGTTTGCTTTTATTTATCAATTTTTATTGCTATTCCGTTTAATATTGTCAATAATTTACATGGACTTTTTAAACATCCATCCATTTTCTACCGCTTATTCCCTTTCGGAGTCGCGGGGGGCGCTGGCGCCTATCTCAGCTACAATCGGGCGGAAGGCGGGGTACACCCTGGACAAGTCACCACCTCATCGCAGGGCTAAACATGTATTAATATTATTTATTTTTATAAATGTGATTCATTCATATTTTTAACATTTAATATTATTTTGAATGTTATTTATTAATTCACTTTTATTCATCCTTTAAAACAATTATTATTATTATTTTAGTCTTAAGTTATTTTTATGAATGTAATTATTCATTTTTTTATATTCAATATTGCTATTATAATTGTTATTTACTAGTTTACTTTTATTTTTCAATTGAATTGCTATTCTGTTTATTATATTCAATTATTTATATGTACTTTTTAAACATATCTTAGATGTTATTATATTAGTTTTAATTTATATGCATATATACATGTAAATATATATATATATATATATGTATATATGTATGTAGATATTTAGTATTTATATATATATATATATACTAAATATCTACATACATATCTATATCTATATATATACATATATTAATGTATGTGTATATATATATGTATATATATATATATATATATATATATACATATATGTATATATATATATATGTATATATATGTATATATATATATATATATATATATATATATATATATATATATATATATATATATATATATATATATATATATATAAATATATATGTAGATATTTAGTATTTATATATATATATATATATATATACGAAATATCTACATACATATCCATATCTATATATATACATATATTAATGTATGTGTATATATATGTATGTGTGTATATATGTATGTATGTATATATATATGTATATATATATATACATATATATAGATATGTATGTAGATATTTAGTATTTATATATATATATATATATATATATATAAATACTAAATATCTACATACATATCTATATATCTATCTATATATGTATATACATATATCTATCTATCTATCTATCATCTATCTATCTATCTATCTATCTATCTATCTATCTATCTATCTATCTATCTATCTATTAGATAGGTAGATAGATAGATAGATAGATAGATAGATAGATAGATAGATAGATAGATAGATGGATAGATATATGTATATGTACTAAATGGTCCCTAGTGTGTGAATGTGAGTGTGAATATTGTCTGTCTATCTGTGTTGGCCCTGCGATGAGGTGGCGACTTGTCCAGGGTGTGCATCGCCTTCCGCCCGATTGTAGCTGAGATAGGAGCCAGCGCCCCCCCGACCCCAAAAGGGAATAAGCAGTAGAAATGGATGGATATGTCTGTGTGTATGTATATATATATATATATATATATATATATATATATATATATAGTATATTGTAGTTATTAATATTTTCGCAATTTTGTTGTATTCATTTAACTGAAACATAATTACGAACAGTTTTATTGTTTCGCCTACAAGATACCAATCTGCTCAGCTGTTTACTTACACAGCAAATATTTAGAATTCCAAGCATTTGCAAAGCTTTTCATCCAAAACCCCGAGTGCTTTGGAAACCCCCCAAAACAACATTAGCATGACACTTCCTGGATTCCAAGCACGCAAACGAGGAACAAACGTTGCCTGGCCTCACATTTCCACTAAATTCACAGGAGATGTTGAAACGGAACTGAGTGGAAGTTTGTGTTTGCAGGGCCTTTGCTTGTAGTTGTCATGCACCTCGCCGAAGGTGCAGGATTAGAAAGACGATGTCACCGCGTGAATTCCCTGCTTCTTGTTGCATGAGAGTGGATTAAGGCATTCTGGGATATATCACTGGGCTTCTGTCGCTTCTCCTCGGCGTGTTTTGGGGGGACGTGGAGACAGATGGCGAGGAGTTAGCACGCCGATGATATGAAGGTTATGTGTTTGCTCACATGTGACGGGAATATATTCATCCCTATTCCTGGCAACAATATGGCAATCTTCCACACCTTCCTGCTTGTTGCATTCATCATTGTTGCCCTCTTGAAATCCTCCGCAGGTTTTAATGTGCACAGCTTTGAAAGATAGTAGTTGTGCACAGACTGGCGCCCGCCCTCTTTTTTTTCACCTTTTCTTTGACGCCTGAAAGCTGTAAATACAACATGGCCTGTTTGTGCTTTTGGCTAAGAATGTGGCATTGTTGCGGAGTACAGTATCACTTTCTACAGGTTTTGTCTTCTTAAAGACCTACTGAAATGTTCTTATTTACACGGGGATAGCAGCTCCATTCTATGTGTCATACTTCATCACTTCGCCATATTGCCATATTTTTGCTGAAAGGATTTAGTAGAGAACATAGACGATAAAGTTTGCAACTTTTGGTCGCTAACAAAAAAGCCTTGCCTGTACCGGAAGTAGCAGACGATGTGCGCGTGATGTCACGGGTTGTGGAGCTCCTCACAAACCCTCAGATTTTTTATAATCATGGCCACAAGCAACTAGAGCGATTCGGAACGAGAAAGCGACGATTTCCCTATTAATTTGAGCGAGGATGAAAGATTTGTGGATGAGGAAAGTGAGAGTGAAGGACTTGAAAAAATAAATAAATAGACGGCAGAGCGATTCAGATGTTATTAGACAAATCCATCCATCCATCCATTTTCTACCGCTTATTCCCTTTCGGGGTCGCGGGGGGCGCTGGCGCCTATCTCAGCTACAATCGGGCGGAAGGCGGTGTACACCCTGGACAAGTCGCCACCTCATCGCAGGGCCAACACAGATAGACAGACAACATTCACACTCACATTCACACACTAGGGACCATTTAGTGTTGCCAATCAACCTATCCCCAGGTGCATGTCTTTGGAGGTGGGAGGAAGCCGGAGTACCCGGAGGGAACCCACGCATTCACGGGGAGAACATGCAAACTCCACACAGAAAGATCCCGAGCCTGGTATTGAACCCAAAACTGCAGGACCTTCGTATTGTGAGGCAGACGCACTAACCCCTCTTCCACCGTGAAGCCCAGAGTGAAGGACTTGAAAGAAAAAAAAAATAGACGGCGGAGCGATTCAGATGTTATTAGACAAATTTACTAGGATAATTCTGGAAAATCCCCTATCTGCGTATTGTGTTACTAGTGTTTTAGTGAGATTATATAGTCATACCTGAAAGTGGGAGGGGTGTGGCACACCGCCAGTGTCTCCAAGGGAAGCCATCTTTCTCGACGAGGCAAAAGCAGCCGTTTGGGCCGGGGTGAGATTTTTTTTTTCCCCTACCCCACGGTGGAAGCATCGGACATTCGGGGGCGGCCGGTGGGAGGAGCCAAGAGAGTCCGTAGCTGCCTCTTTGACAGGTGCAGGAGGAAGGACGCAAGCTCTCCGCTCATGTCTACTGTAGGAGCCGACTTATCACCACCATTTTCTCACCGAAACCTGCCGGTTGACATGTGGTAGGGAACCATGTTCGCTTGACTGCTCTGTTCCATAGGGAATGTAAACAAGGAAACACTGGCTGTGTTTGTGTTGCTAAAGGCGTCCGCAATACACCGCTTCCCCACCTACAGTTTTCTTCTTTGATGTCTCCATTATTAATTGAACAAATTGCAAAAGTTACAGCCAAACAGATGTCCAGAATATTGTGGAATTATGCGATGAAAAGAGACGACTTATATCTGTGAACGGTGCTGGAACAAAATGTCCTCTACAATGCATGACATCACACGCACACGTGAGGCAAGAGAGTCCGTAGCTGCCTCTTTGACAGATGCAGGAGGAAGGACGCAAGCTCTCCGCTCATGTCTACTGTAGGAGCCGACTTATCACCACCATTTTTTCACCGAAACCTGCCGGTTAACATGTGGTAGGGAACCGTGTTCGCTTGACCGCTCTGTTCCATAGTAAAGCTTCACCTTCATCTTTTGGGAATGTAAACAAGGAAACACCGGCTGTGTTTGTGTTGCTAAAGGCGGCCGCAATACAATGCTTCCCCACCTACAGCTTTCTTCTTTGACGTCTCCATTATTAATAGAACAAATTGCAAAAGTTACAGCAACACAGATGTCCAGAATACTGTGGAATTATGCGATGAAAAGACACGACTTATAGCTGTGAACGGTGCTGGAACAAAATGTCCTCTACAATGCGTGACATCACACGCACGCGTGAGGCAAGAGAGTCCGTAGCTGCCTCTTTGACAGGTGCAGGAGGAAGGACGCAAGCTCTCCGCTCATGTCTACTGTAGGAGCCGACTTATCACCACCATTTTCTCATCGAAACCTGCCGGTTGACATGTGGTAGGGAACCGTGTTCGCTTGACCGCTCTGTTCCATAGTAAAGCTTCACCGTCATCTTTTGGGAATGTAAACAAGGAAACACCGGCTGTGTTTGTGTTGCTAAAGGCGGCCGCAATACACCGCTTCCCCACCTACAGCTTTCTTCTTTGACGTCTCCATTATTAATTGAACAAATTGCAAAAGTTACAGCAACACAGATGTCCAGAATACTGTGGAATTATGCGATGAAAAGAGACGACTTATAGCTGTGAACGGTGCTGGGACAAAATGTCCTCTACAATGCGTGACATCACACGCACGCGTCATCATACCGCGACGTTTCAGCATGATACTTCCGCGCATACAAGCTGTACTCTGGCTACTCTAGGGGATATCCAAGTTTCATTTCTATAGCGTTGACTGTTGAGAAGAAAAAAAAAATCACACTTGAGGATAGGGTTGTACGGTATAACGGTATTAGTATAGTACAGCAATATTATTGAATCATTTACGGTACTATACCACCTCTTAAATAGTACAGAGAAAAAGAAGAAGCTTATCGACTACAAAATCGACACGGACTACAGTGGCGGACTTGCGCAAATTTTCAGGACTTATGCAGATCCCAAATACACGTCAAAAGGTAAGAAAAGTTGGTTTTGCATAATATTGCGAAACAAAACGGCGAATAATATGTCTGCTAATAAGTGCGATTTTGCGGTCCTTATACACACACCATAGTATTACTTGCATCTCTGACTATGCTAGTCGTAATTGTCAGGTTTCTTCTTGACAGTTTGGTCATGTTTTAGTTTTTCCTCTGTTTGTCTTATTTCCTGTCAGCGCTCTTATTTTGTCTTTATTTTCTGCTGTTCTCCCTGAGTGCTGTGTCCCCTCAGCTGTGGCTGATTGGCACCTGGCCACACCTGGTGTCAATCAGCCAGCTTCTGTTGAAACCTGCATTGTCCTCCACTCGGTGTTGGAGTATTGTCGTGTCGATGACACCACTACCTGTCATTGTCGATATCGTTACAGCTAAGACTTGTCGTTGAACCTGTAGCTGTTTGTCTTTTTGTTCTTAGTTTCTGTTTGCGGGTTCCGGTTCCCTGCTTCCAGTTTGTTTGTTCCTGGTTCTTGGTTTGTGTTTCTTCTTTATTTTTACATTTTTGGACATTAAATTATGTTTTGTTGCACAATGCCTGCCGCCTTCTCTGCAACTTGGGGTTCGTCACAAACTCATCCTGACAGTAATGGGCCGACAATCCATCAAGCGATGCGCCATACTAAAATATTTTGACAGATTTTTGAGTGCTGAGTGTTATGATCTTTATTCTCAATGGAACATTTAAAGTTTTGGTGTTGTTTTGTTTACTGGCTTCATATTGCAGTCTACACGTATCTCTAATGTGCGGCTGCCGTCTACTGGCCACACTAATCACTGCACCATGTACCAAATAAACTTGTTTCGAAGTCGTTAAGCACAACCACAATTATTCCGTACATTATAAGGCGCACTGTCAAGTTTTGAGAAAATGGAAGGATTTTAAGTGCGCCTTATAGTCCGAAAAAATACTGAGTTATTTCTTGAATTCAATAGTGTTTCTCACCTTCTTTATCAAAGTGCTGGCACTTCCAAGTTTCTTTGGCCCCTTGGTGGTTGAGTTTTTTGTTCCTCCCCGGAATGATGCACAGGAAAAACGCACAAGTCTGTTAGGCACAATGTTTGTAAAGAGAACTGTAACGGATTTAAGCCGTCGTCGTGCAGGTTGCATGCACCACCCAGGAAGGACATCGCTTTTAGCACAGGTTTGACTTTTTATTCTTCAATAAGTTTTTCTGTAGCTCGGATCGCTATTTCAGCTCCTCTCCGCTGCTCGCTCCTCGGTCGCTCTTTCAGGTGGCCGCGTCGTCTCTCTCGTGTGCTGATCTCTGTTGCTCTCGTTTCTCCTGCACTGCTGCATCTGCTGCGGACACTCCACCTCCCTCCTTTCATCTTTCCTCTTTCTCCCTGTCAGGTTCAAACACTGATGACATCTATTAAACAAGACAAAAAAAAAACAAAGAATCAAACAGAGACAGAATTAAATTTGGACTCATTCTGTACAATCCTGCACCATGCTCTGCCCCAACACCGTTCTCATCCTTCTTTATTTGAGTTTCACCCCCCCTGCTTCCAAAAGCTGCTTCCTCAGGGAAGTGGGTCGTGACCAGCGTTGCCTTCGGTTCCCGAACAGTTCAAAGAAAGTTCCATAAAATTGTTCAAAGAGGATCCCATGAAATAGATCAAAGAAAGAGTTCGTAAAAAGAGTTCCTGTGGAAGTTGGGCAGATTCTGCCATCTGTCCGCCTGGAAGTCCAAGTGGGGTTTTACAAGCATTCTTCTTGGAAGGTTTCTGCCTTTTATCTTCTAGTCCGGAACACAATGTAATGCAAAGTTTTATTCGATAATTTATACACAATTTTTCTGACACTCCCCTTTTATACTCTGTGAGGAGATATGTAGATTGTGAGCCGGTGTGTGAGCCACGCACCTGATTTGGATTGCAGCGGCGTTGCTCCCGGCACCTCTCCGTTCCGCCACATTCTCCGCCTCCTTGCCGCCATCTTGAGCAGGGCTACAGCGTGTCCTGCCCTGCCATCGGCCCGTCGGCTCCACCTATCCACAAAATTCTGTGTGATATTGATTGAAACTTTTATGAGTAGATTGCACAGTACAGTACATATTCCGTACAATTGACCACTAAATGGTAACACCCCAATAAGTTTGTCAACTTGTTTAAGTCGGGATCCACGTTAATCAAATCATGGTTTAGCTAGAGGAAATCAATCACCAAAACAAATTCAAATCCCCACGTTGTGTGTTGTCTGTTTTTTTTAAGGCGGCACTTTTATTTTCCTCCTGTTCCTTAGCATCTTCGAGTCGCCTCCGCCACAATTGAGAGTAAGCAATTTCCGCAGACCAGCGCCCGGTCAAGAATGTGATGCACTGTTGACCTTAAGACAAAGCAATTCTTCCGTTGCTCGACGCGACAAACTGTCAGCTGCTGAAGGAGAGGAGCCGCAATCCGGCCGAGGGAGCGGGAAGGTCAGAGGAGCGGGCAAAAAGGTCGCTGTTACGATTCCTTCGGGGTTGTCAGGAAAAATGACGCATGCGACAAGTCATTCACGATTAACTTAAGTTGTTGTTGACGGTGTCATCCGTCTTGGTACTAATGCAAAGAAATGTCCAGGTTGCTATGTTAACCTCCCCAAGCTGTTTGTTTACATGCTTTTTTTTATTCATTTCTCTTTGCTATTTGGGGTTATTGGACCCTAATTAGAATAAAAACTACAAATCCTCTATTGATATAATCTACTCAATCCATAAGTACACAAACGTGTACTTCATGTTTAGTGACATACTAATTCTTATTTGTAATTTTTTTTCGTCTTCAATTCCATTGTATGTTATACTCTTCTGACACCACCAAATGGCAGTATAAGTGTCCACATAAGTGGCCATAAGGCCCCAATTCAGTAGTGTACACAATTCTTGGAAAGAAGAGCTAAAAAGTGCTGTCCACGCATGTGGCCACTAAGCTTAGATACCTTTCACATTTTTGCTTCAAATGTACCGATTTTAAATACTTTTGTGTTAATAAATGTTAGGTATCTAAAGATATAATCTTTTTTTTTTTTTTACATTTAAAGTCCTACTGAAAGCCACTACTAGCGACCACGCAGTCTGATAGTTTATATATCAATGATGAAATATTAACATTGCAACACATGCCAATACGGCCTTTTTAGTTGACTAAATTGCAATTTTAAATTTCGCGCGAAGTATCCTGTTGAAAACGTCGCGGTATGATGACGTCGTTGTGTCCTTGGGCAAGACACTTTACCCACCTGCTCCCAGTGCCACCCACACAACTTTAAATGTAACTTAGATATTGGGTTTCACTATGTAAAAGTGCCATATAAATATAATTCACTTCAATCAATGTTTATTTATATAGCCTTAAATCACAAGTGTACCCCCCACCCCCTATAGTGGATCTAACATAATAGTGAGAGTCCAGTCCATAGTGGATCTAACACAATAGTGAGAGTCCAGTCCATAGTGGATCTAACACAATACTGAGAGTCCAGTCCATAGTAGATCTAACACAATAGTGAGAGTCCAGTCCATAGTGGATCTAACATAATAGTGAGAGTCCAGTCCATAGTGGATCTAACACAATAGTGAGAGTCCAGTCCATAGTGGATCTAACACAATAGTGAGAGTCCAGTCCATAGTGGATCTAACACAATAGTGAGAGTCCAGTCCATAGTGGATCTAACACAATAGTGAGAGTCCAGTCCATAGTGGATCCAACACAATAGTGAGAGTCCAGTCCATAGTGGATCTAACACAATAGTGAGAGTCCAGTCCATAGTGGATCTAACATATTAGTGAGAGTCCAGTCCATAGTGGATCTAACATAATAGTGAGAGTCCAGTCCATAGAGGATCTAACATAATAGTGTGAGATTCCAGTCCATAGTGGATCTAACATAATAGTGAGAGTCCAGTCCATAGTGGATCTAACATAATAGTGAGAGTCCAGTCCATAGTGGATCTAACATAATAGTGAAAATCCAGTCCATAGTGGATCTAACATAATAGTGTGAGAGTCCAGTCCATAGTGGATCTAAAATAATAGTGAGAGTCCAGTCCATAGTGGATCTAACATAATAGTGTGAGAGTCCAGTCCATAGTGGATCTAACATAATAGTGAGAGTCCAGTCCATAGTGGATCTAACATAATAGTGTGAGAGTCCAGTCCATAGTGGATCTAAAATAATAGTGAGAGTCCAGTCCATAGTGGATCCAACATAATAGTGAGAGTCCAGTCCAAAATAGATCTAACATAATAATGTGAGGGTCCAGTCCATAATGGATCTAACATAATATTATGAAAGCCCGGTCCATAGTGGATCTAACATAATAGTGTGAGAGTCCAGTCCATAGTGGATCTAACATATTAGTAAAAATCCAGTCCATAGTGGATCTAACATAATAGTGTGAGAGTCCAGTCCATAGTGGATCTAACATATGAGTGAAAATCCAGTCCATAGTGGATCTAACATAATAGTGTGAGAGTCCAGTCCAAAATAGATCTAACATAATAATGTGAGAGTCCAGTCCATAATGGATCTAACATAATATTCTGAAAGCCCGGTCCATAGTGGATCTAACATAATAGTGTGAGAGTCCAGTCCATAGTGGATCCAACATAATATTGTGAAAGTCCAGTCCATAGTGGATCTAACATAATAGTGTGAAAGTCCAGTCCATACTGGATCTAACATAATAGTGAGAGTCCAGTCCATAGTGGATCTAACATAATAGTGAGAGTCCAGTCCATAGTCGATCGAAGACCATCCCGAGCTTCACATTTCGTATGTGTGACTGCCATCTACTGGTCACACTTATCATTTCAGCATGTGCCAAATAAAGTTGCTTCGAGGTCGGTAAGCACAACCAGATGATTAAATGTAACTTAGATATTGGGTTTCACAATTTAAAAGCACTTTCAGTCACTAAAGAAAAGCGCTATATAAATATAATTCACTTCAATTGACAGTTCGGCCGGTAAAACTGATTCAAATTCCTTTTCTGGTGTATAAAATTTGGTAGGCAACCTAATGGAGGTTGTTATTCACACAGACTTGCCTCAACCCGCAAGTAGCAAGTTCCCAGGTTAATATACAGTAGTTAGTGCGATCGCGGTCTAAGCAACTTTATCTAGTTTGAAATACCATCGGAGTACTGGATCATTATGCTCTTTAACCCTTCTATTATGTTGAGGGTCGATTTGACCCATTTCAGTTTTTGTATTTATCAAAGTATTGGTTATCCTTTCTTTTTCTTGCTGAAATTTGGTGACTTTTCCTCATCTGGTGTCGTGAACTGGTGTGTAAAATCTGGACACTTTGTTGATAAGTGGAATGTCTTGCAGAGTTTGTATACAAAGATGATGTTGCGGGTCATTTTGACCCGGACACTTTAATGTGGGTAAATAGCCAAAATAAACAATTCTCTTTGATGTACTTTTTACTTTGATGTACAATTGTTTGTACTTTGATTGCCTCTGAGACCCAGAGCCAGGTGTGTGAAGAGAGGGAACTTTCTCACACTTGTCCTTGTCACTGTTCTCATGTCATCTCTTTGACAAACTCACCAAAAATGAGCTCCAGAAGGATGACATCTGAGGAGACAAGGACAGGTGTGAGAAAGTTCCCTCTCTTCACACACCTGGTTCTGGGTCTCAGAGACAATCAAAATACAAACAATTGTACATCAAAGTAAAAAGTACATCAAGGAGACATGTTTATTTTTGGATCTGAACAGCTATTTACCCACATTAAAGCGCATGGGTCAAAATGACTCGCAACATCATCTTTTTATACAAACTCTGCACAAATATTCCACTACACAACAAAGTGTCCATATTTACACACCAGTTCATGACCCTAGATGAGGAAAAGTCACCAGATTTCAGCAAGAAAAAGAAAGGATAACCAGTACTTTGATCAACACAAAAACTGAAATGGGTCAAATTGACCCTTAACATAATACAATTGGAATACAAAATGTATTGTATGTCACTTTTCTAAATGTTTATATAACCTAAAATAAAATTTTTATTGGTTTAACCTGTTTTCTTGACTGTTTTGAGTGCATTTACACAGTATGGGTCAAAACGACCCACAACATAATCAATGTCATTTTTTCCAACATAATACAAGGATTAATGGAGGTTACAGCCCTCCTCTTACTTGCTGTTACGGCTTTTTGAATGGTGTCCAAAATGCTTTAATCAAGGTGATTTGCATTTAAATCTTTCCCAGCCTTGGAATTTGGTGCTGGTGAAAAGCAGAGTAGCCTGGAGGCTGGACCAGGTGCTTGAGAGTGGTTCTGTTTCACATAGCAAAAACCCCTTAGACCATTTGTTCTCTTCTTTTGTCATTTGGGATTAAATCGTCAAAATGTGTTCATCTGATAGGTGTCTAAATATTACTACATGGAAATTATAATTATAGTAAATAGCACAATTTTTTTTAAATTTGTACTCATATCCTCTCTAAAATGTTGGAATATTTTTGCATTCTTCACAGGCTTTTGAATGTGATAGTAAGTTAACCATTGTTGTTAAAACATACTGTGGAAGTCGCTTCCTAGCGGTCTGCTCCAAGTCCAGCAAGGTTCTTAAAGGCCTACTGAAATGAGATGTTCTTATTTAAACGGGGATAGCAGGTCCATTCTATGTGTCATACTTCATCATTTCGCCATATTGCCGTATTTCTGCTGAAAGGATTTAGTAGAGAACATCCACGATAAAGTTCGCAACTTTTGGTCGCTAATAAAAAAGCCTTGCCTGTACCGGAAGTAGCAGACGATGTGCGCGTGACGTCACGGGTTGTGGAGCTCCTCACATCTGAACATTGTTTATAATCATGGCCACCAGCAGCGAGAGCGATTCAGACCGAGTAAGCGACGATTTCCCTATTAATTTGAGCGAGGATGAAAGATTTGTGGATGAGGAAAGTGAGAGTGAAGGACTAGAAAGAAGAAAAAAAAGAGGGCAATGGGAGCGATTCAGATGTTATTAAGCACATTTACTAGGATAATTCACCCATTTAGAGTTCGGAAATTGGTTAAAAAAATACATGGTCTTTTTTCTGCACCATCAAGGTATATATTGACGCTTACATAGGTTTGGTGATAATGTTCCCCTTTAAGACTCATATATAGCAAGCAAAACTAGATTAGAGTGTCCGCTCTAAGATGGGCAGGTCGTGAGTTCAAACCCCGGCCAGGTCATACCAAAGACTATAAAAATGGGAGCCATTACCTCCCTGCTTGGCACTCAGCATCAAAGGTTGGAATTGGGGGTTAAATCACCAAAAATCATTCCCGGGCGTGGCCACCGCTGCTGCTCACTGCTCCCCTCACCTCTCAGTCGGTGGAACAAGGGTGATGGGTCAAATGCAGAGAATAATATCGCCACACCTCGTGTGTGTGTGACAATCATTAGTACTTTTAACGAGACGCCAGCTAGAAGGCCTTACTGACAACAACTCGTGATCTGATTGGCAATTGTCTATCAACCGTATGTCCCAGTTCACTTACAGTGATTCTGAAGGCCTCGGGCAGATTTCGTAGAGCATGGCAACATAAGCTAAATGAATTCTGATTGGATACAAACCGTAACCTGAAAACAACGGCATATAAGTTATAATGACCTATCCCCCTGATCACCCTCTGGGAGGTGAGGGGAGCAGTGAGCAGCAGCGGTGGCCCCACTCGGGAATCATGTTTGGTGCATAAAACCCCCAATTCCAACCCTTGATGCTGAGTGCCAAGCAGGGAGGTAATGGCTCCCATTTTTATAGTCTTTGGTATGACTCGGTCGGGGTTTGAACTCACGACCTGCCCATCTCAGGGCGGACTCTCTAACCACTAAGCCACTGAGCAGCAAATGGTGTCCTGCACCCTAGAAGAAAGAGCAGGTCAATATCCTTTTTACAGGGTAGTTAAGTTCCTCCCTGGCAATAAAAGTCCCTAGAAGGAAGGCAATTAGAGCTTCTTTCAGTGACTTTTCCAAAGTGTGTTAATCATGGAAGCTGTGAGGCAGAACCACTTGATGAAGCCGTGATGGAGAAGCAAGTTATTTAGTCATCTTTTTTTTCCCCATCCTTTGACACTGGAGGCGGAAGAGTAAGTGAAGGTCATTATTATTTGTATTCAGCGCGGAGGCAGCGTGATTAGTATGTGTTGCACACTTAAGTCCGGGAGGGGTTTCAGCTCAACTTGGCTGCTTTTGTGATGACTTTATTAAAGAGGCGCAGGCCTCACAAGACAGATGGAAGCTCTTCTTCTCATTAAGGTCAAAGTTCATGTGACGTTCGCCTGTCTCATTCATAAGTTCAGGTACAAACCCCGTTTCCATATGAGTTGGGAAATTGTGTTAGATGTAAATATAAACAGAATACAATGATTTGCAAATCCTTTTCAAGCCATATTCAGTTGAATATGCTACAAAGACAACATATTTGATGTTCAAACTGATAAAGAAGTTGGGAAAGGTGGCAATAAATACTGATAAAGTTGAGGAATGCTCATCAAAGACTTATTTGGAACATCCCACAGGTGTGCAGGCTAATTGGGAACAGGTGGGTGCCATGATTGGCTATAAAAACAGCTTCCCCAAAAAATGCTCGGTCTTTCACAAGAAAGGATGGGGCGAGGTACACCCCTTTGTCCACAACTGCGTGAGCAAATAGTCAAACAGTTTAAGAACAACCTTTCTCAAAGTGAAAATGCAAGAAATTTAGGGATTTCAACATCTACGCTCCAAATAACATAAAAAGGTTCAGAAAATCTGGAGAAATCACACCACGTAAGCGGCATGGCCGGAAACCAACATTGAATGACCGTGACCTTCCATCCCTCAGATGGCACTGTATCAAAAACCAACATCAATCTCTAAAGGATATCACCACATGGGCTCAGGAACACTTCAGAAAACCACTGTCACTAAATACAGTTGGTCGCTACATCTGTAAGTGCAAGTTAAAGCTCTACTATGCAAAGCCAAAGCCATTTATCAACAACATCCAGAAACGCCGCCGGCTTCTCTGGCCCCGAGATCATCTAAGATGGACTGATGCAAAGTGGAAAAGTGTTCTGTGGTCTGACGAGTCCACATTTCAAATTAATTTAGGAAATATTCGACATCGTATCATCCGGACCAAAGGGGAAGCGAACCATCCAGACTGTTATCGACGGAATGTTGAAAAGCCAGCATGTGTGATGGTATGGGGGTGCATTAGTGCCCAAGGCATGGGTAACTTACACATCTGTGAAGGCACCATTAATGCTGAAAGGTACATACAGGTTTTGGAACAACATATGCTGCCATATAAGCACCCTCTTTTTCATGGACGCCCCTGCTTATTTCAGCAAGACAATGCCAAGCCACATTCAGCACGTGTTACAACAGCGTGGCTTTGTAAAAAAAACAGTGCGGGTACTTTCCTGGCCCGCCTGCAGTCCAGACCTGTCTACCATGGAAAATGTGTGGCGCATTATGAAGCGTAAAATACGACAGCGGAGACCCCGGACTGTTGAAGGACTGAAGCTTTACATAAAACAAGAATGGGAAAGAATTCCACTTTCAAAGCTTCAACAATTAGTTTCCTCAGTTCCCAAACGTTTATTGAGTGTTGTTAAAAGAAAAGGTGATGTAACACAGTGGTGAACATGCCCTTTCCCAACTACTTTGGCACGTGTTGCAGCCATGAAATTCTAAGTTAATGATTATTTCCACAAACATCAAATATGTTGTCTTTGTAGCATATTCAACTGAATATGGCTTGAAAAGGATTTGCAAATCATTGTATTCTGTTTATATTTACATCTAACACAATTTCCCAACTCATATGGAAACAGGGTTTGTACTTGGTAGTCCATGCTTTTGCCTTCTTCCCCACAGTATATAATGCACTGTTACGGATCAAATGAGCTCTGTTTGTTATCATTATGCAAGGACATTAATGCTAATGTCCACTCTCCTACACACACACACACACACGCACACACACACACACACACACACACACACACGCAGGGCAGCTAATGGACTCTGGTGGGCTGTGTGTTACTCACAGTACTAAGCAACATTGAGGTTGGTAAGGACATCCTCATAACGTGCCAAGAGAAGGAGACACTTAAGTGGGAGCAAATAAGAAGAACGACCTTGAGTGGGTTCCTTCTTGCATTGTGTGGCTTTTAGACAGCCGCACATTGCAGGTGATATTGTCAATCGAGCGATCAATATTTATTTATATAGCCCTAAATAACGAGTGTATCAAAGGGCTGCACAAGCCACAACGACATCCTCGGTTCAGATCCCACATCAGGGCAAGGAAAAACTCAACCCAGTGGGATGATAATGAGAAACCTTGGAGAGGACCGCATATGTGGGTTGCCCGAGGGCGACCGGTGTAATGGACATCGAGTGGGTCTTGCATAATATTGTAAAAGTCCAGTCCATAGTAGATCTAACATAATAGTGTGAGAGTCCAGTCCATAGTGGATCTAACATAATAGTGGGAGTCCAGTCCATAGTGGATCTAACATAATAGTGAGAGTCCAGTCCATAGTGGATCAAACATAATAGTGAGAGAGTCCAGTCCATAGTGGATCTAACAAAATATTGTGAGAGTCCAGTCCATAGTGGATCTAACATAATAGCGAGAGTCCAGTCCATAGTGGATCTAACATAATAGTGTGAGAGTCCAGTCCATAGTGGATCTAACATAACAGTGTGAGAGTCCAGTCCATAGTGGATCTAACATAATAGTGAGAGTCCAGTCATTAGTAGATCTAACATAATAGTGTGAGAGTCTAGTCCATAGTGGATCCAACATAATAATGAGAGTCCAGTCCATGGTGGGGCCAGCAGGAGACCATCCCGAGCGTAGACGGGTCTGCAGCTCAGAGACCTTGGGGACTGATGCACAGGCGAGCGGTCCACCCTGGGTCCCGACTCTGTACAGCCAGCACTTAATCCATGGCCACCGGACCTGTTCTCTCCCCCCTCCCCACAAATAGAAAGGATACCGTCGATCATAATATTTTATTAGAGCGTATCAAAATACGAATTGGTATTTCAGACTTAGCCCTGTCTTGGTTTAACTCTTATCTTACTGATAGGATGCAGTGTGTCTCCTATAACAATGTGACCTCGGACTATGTTAAGGTAACGTGTGGAGTTCCCCAGGGTTCGGTCCTTGGCCCTGCACTCTTCAGCATCTACATGCTGCCGCTAGGTGACATCATACGCAAATACGGTGTTAGCTTTCACTGTTATGCTGATGACACCCAACTCTACATGCCCCTAAAGCTGACCAACACGCCGGACTGTAGTCAGCTGGAGGCGTGTCTTAATGAAATTAAACAATGGATGTCCGCTAACTTTTTGCAACTTAATGCCAAAAAAACGGAAATGCTGATTATCGGTCCTGCTAGACACTGACCTCTATTTAATAATACAACTTTAACATTTGACAACCAAATAATAAAACAAGGTGACTCTGTAAAAAATCTGGGTATTATCTTCGACCCAACTCTCTCCTTTGAGGCACACATTAAAAGCGTTACTAAAACGGCCTTCTTTCATCTCCGTAATATCGCTAAAATTCGCTCCATTTTGTCCACTAAAGACGCAGAGATCATTATCCATGCGTTTGTTACGTCTCGTCTCGACTACTGTAACGTATTATTTTCGGGTCTCCCAATGTCTAGCATTAAAAGATTACAGTTGGTACAAAATGCGGCTGCTAGACTTTTGACAAGAACAAGAAAGTTTGATCATATTACGCCTGTACTGTATATACTTTTATATACATATATACATACATATATACCTATACTGTATATACCTTTATATACATATATACATACATATATACCTATACTGTATATACCTTTATATACATATATACATACATATATACCTATACTGTATATACCTTTATATACATATATACATACATATATACCTATACTGGCTCACCTGCACTGGCTTCCTGTGCACTTAAGATGTGACTTTAAGGTTTTACTACTTACGTATAAAATACTACACGGTCTAGCTCCATCCTATCTTGCCGATTGTATTGTACCATATGTCCCGGCAAGAAATCTGCGTTCAAAAGACTCCGGCTTATTAGTGATTCCTAGAGCTCAAAAAAAGTCTGCGGGCTATAGAGCGTTTTCCGTTCGGGCTCCAGTACTCTGGAATGCCCTCCCGGTAACAGTTCGAGATGCTACCTCAGTAGAAGCATTTAAGTCTCACCTTAAAACTCATCTGTATACTCTAGCCTTTAAATAGACCTCCTTTTTAGACCAGTTGATCTGCCGCTTCTTTTCTTTCTCCTATGTCCCCCCCTCCCTTGTGGAGGGGGTCCGGTCCGATGACCATGGATGAAGTACTGACTGTCCAGAGTCGAGACCCAGGATGGACCGCTCGTCGGGACCCAGGATGGACCGCTCGCCTGTATCGGTTGGGGACATCTCTACGCTGCTGATCCGCTTGAGATGGTTTCCTGTGGACGGGACTCTCACTGCTGTGTTGGAGCCACTATGGATTGAACTTTCACAGTATCATGTTAGACCCGCTCGACATCCATTGCTTTCGGTCCCCTAGAGGGGGGGGGGTTGCCCACATCTGAGGTCCTCTCCAAGGTTTCTCATAGTCAGCATTGTCACTGGCGTCCCACTGGATGTGAATTCTCCCTGCCCACTGGGTGTGAGTTTTCCTTGCCCTTTTGTGGGTTCTTCCGAGGATGTTGTAGTCGTAATGATTTGTGCAGTCCTTTGAGACATTTGTGATTTGGGGCTATATAAATAAACATTGATTGATTGATTGATTGATTGAAGAAGAGAAAATAATAGAAACGGCAGATCAACTGGTCTAAAAAGGGGTCAATTTAAAGGCTAGAGTATACAAATGAGTTTTAAGGTGAGACTTCAATGCTTCTACTGAGGTGGCATCTCTAACTGTTACCGGGAGGACATCCCGTGATTGGAGAACATATCAAGTTTGTTCCTGCTGATTACATCTTCTGTCTGCACGATAATTACAGTCTGCAAATCAGCACTGGGAGCGACTGCAGAGGTAGAACGTGGATAACCTCGTGATGAGTTGAAAAGCCACTGCAGCTGCAGATTCTCCTCACGCGTCAATTACACTTTTTATTTTTTTTAGGGTTGGCACTCTTTTCTTACCACCTTGGATGTCGTCTTTCTGATAACTCGACTTTTCCCTTTTATTGTCGTTGGCTTGCCACCTTTAAAGATTTGTGCGTTGCTCTCATTTACGCCTTTCATTCTCAATTCATTCCCTCTCGCATGGGAAGTTGGTCCTTTTGCCATAAAACAGACAACGTGATGCACGAGCGCTGCATTCTGGACCCCTGGAAATGTATTCGGAAACTTGTATTCCAATCAGTGGTTGTCATACTGTTAGAATAATCATGTATATATTATCACAAAACTCTTATAAGCTTAAGGGCCGTTGTTATAGTTATTATCAATTGTGCTGAAACGGCATTTTTCTTTGTCTGTGCAAAGCTGGTTATCCAAAAAGATTGCAAGCCAGTCTCGTATCAGTGTATTTAAGTTAAAGTTAAAGTAGTGAAGTGAATTATATTTATATAGCGCTTTTTCTCTAGTGACTCAAAGCGCTTTACATAGTGAAACCCAATATCTAAGTTACATTCAAACCAGTGTGGGTGGCACTGGGAGCAGGTGGGTAAAGTGTCTTGCCCAAGGACACAACGGCAGTGACTAGGTTGGCAGAAGCGGGAATCGAACCTGCAACCCTCAAGTTGCTGGCACGGCCACTCTACCAACCGAGCTAAACCGCCCAATGATTGTCACACACACACTAGGTTTGGAGAAACGATTCTCTGCATTTGACCCATCACCCTTGATCACCCCCTGGGGTTGAGGGGAGCAGTGGGCAGCAGCGGTGCCGCGCCCGGGAATCATTTATGTTTCCAGAATCGGCCTGCTGACTGCCAAGGCCGAACATCGAGTACCATGACGCAGACAGAGCAGAGACAAGGCGATATCATGACTCTCAGCATATTTGCATTTTTGTATAATCATATATTGTGTCTAACTGGAGCTGTGGAGATGACCCCCTTCCCTCAGCGACAGCTTCGGTGATGTAACCTGGTACCTCCCAAATAAATAGAGGAAGCACTTAGGCTGCACTTTTAAAACGTAGTTTGGATCAGTAACTAGAGCACAGCCCAAAACGCGTCTCCCCTCAACTGAGCAAAATTGAACTCTGTCTCTGCATTATTCCTTGCTTCTTGTCTGTTTAATAGATGTCATCAGTGTTTGAACCTGACATAAACTTGTTTCACCGAGTACCACCTAAGAAAACACTCGGCTCTTCAATCAATAACGGAGCAGCATCTCCTCATCTGTGGCTCACTAGTGCAACAACAACGGCGGAAATGTATCCCGTGAAAAACCGTCCGACCGGAACGCTCTAATGACTAAAGTTCTTTGGGTGAATAATGTAAACTCACTACACCGGTGTGTTTTAGCGCTTTCATGGCAAGTTTATTGATAGACATATCAATCAATCAATGTTTATCAATCAATGTTTATTTATATAGCCCCAAATCACAAATGTCTCAAAGGACTGCACAAATCATTACGACTACAACATCCTCGGAAGAACCCACAAAAGGGCAAGGAAAACTCACACCCAGTGGGACGCCAGTGACAATGCTGACTATGAGAAACCTTGGAGAGGACCTCAGATGTGGGCAACCCCCCCCCCCCCCCCCCCCCCTTCTAGGGGACCGAAAGCAATGGATGTGGAGCGGGTCTAACATGATACTGTGAAAGTTCAATCCATAGTGGCTTCAACACAGCCGCGAGAGTTCAGCTCAAAGCGGATCCAAGACAGCAGCGAGAGTCCCGTCCACAGGAAACCATCTCAAGCGGAGGCAGATCAGCAGCGTAGAGATGTCCCCAACCGATACAGGCGAGCGGTCCATCCTGGGTCCCGACGAGCGGTCCATCCTGGGTCTCGACTCTGGACAGCCAGTACCTCATCCATGGTCATCGGACCGGACCCCCTCCACAAGGGAGGGGGGGACATAGGAGAAAGAAAAGAAGCGGCAGATCAACTGGTCTAAAAAGGAGGTCTATTTAAAGGCTAGAGTATACAGATGAGTTTTAAGGTGAGACTTAAATGCTTCTACTGAGGTAGCATCTCGAACTGTTACCGGGAGGGCATTCCAGAGTACTGGAGCCCGAACAGTAAGTAAGAAATTTACACTACTTTATGAATGTGGAGGATGAATGTCCCATAACAAGAAGATCGACTACAGGTCGCCACGGACTACAATGGCGGACCAGCGCAAATTTTCAGAACTTATGTAGATCCCAAATACAAATCCGCAGGTACCAGAAGGTAAGAAAAGTTGCTTTTGCATAATATTGCGAACCAAAACGCCAGATGATTTGTCTTACCTTATACACACACCATAATAATACTCCTATGTTGAAGCACAGTACAATCCATCAAGCGGTGTGGCTTCATAGCTTACCAAAGTCGTACTAAAACATGTTGATGGATTTTGTGAGCACTGTGTAAAATGTTCTATATTTTCAATTGAACATGTAACATTTTGGTGTTGTTTACTTAAGTCATTTTGCAGTCTACACAATAAATCTTATGTGTGACTGCCATCTACTGGTCACACTTATTGTTGACCAAATAAAATACCACCGAGGTCGGTCAACACAACCAAAATCATTCCGTATATTAAGCGCACCGGGTTATAAGGCGCACCGTCAAGCTTTGAGAAAATGAAAGGATTTTAAGTGTGCCTTATAGTCCGAAAAATACCGTAATATATATTATGGATACACTGTAAAAAAATTACAAACCCTGTTTCCATATGAGTTGGGAAATTGTGTTAGATGTAAATATAAACAGAATACAATGATTTGCAAATCCTTTTCAAGCCATATTCAGTTGAATATGCTACAAAGACAACATATTTGATGTTCAAACTCATAAACTTAATTTTTTTTGCAAATAATAATTAACTTAGAATTTCATGGCTGCAACCCGTGCCAAAGTAGTTAGGAAAGGGCATGTTCACCACTGTGTTACATCACCTTTTCTTTTAACAACACTCAATAAACGTTTGGGAACTGAGGAAACTAATTGTTGAAGCTTTGAAAGTGGAATTCTTTCCCATTCTTGTTTTATGTTGTCTGTCTATCTGTGTTGGCCCTGCGATGAGGTGGCGACTTGTCCAGGCCTTCCGCCCGATTGTAGCTGAGATGGGCGCCAGTGCCCCCCGCGACCCCGAAAGGGAATAAGCGGTAGAAATGGATGGATGGATGGATTTTATGTAGAGCTTCAGTTGTTCAACAGTCCAGGGTCTCCGCTGTCGTATTTTACGCTTCATAATGCGCCACACATTTTCCATGGGAGACAGGTCTGGACTGCAGGCGGGTCAGGAAAGTTCCAAAACCTGTATGTACCTTTCAGCATTAATGGTGCCTTCACAGACGTGTAAGTTACCCATGCCTTGGGCACTAATACACCCCCATACCATCACACATGCTGGCTTTTACACTTTGCGTCGATAACAATCTGGATGATTCGCTTCCCCTTTGGTCCGGATGACACAACGTCGAATATTTCCAAAAACAATTTGAAATGTGGTCTCGTCAGACCATAAGACACTTTTCCACTTTGCATCAGTCCTTCTTAGATGATCTCGGGCCCAGAGAAGCCGGTGGCATTTCTGGATGTTGTTGATAAATGGCTTTCGCTTGGCATAGTAGAGCTTTAACTTGCACTTACAGATGTAGCGACCAACTGTATTTGGTGACAGTGGTTTCATGAAGTTGTCCTGAGCCCATGTGGTGATATCCTTTACACACTGATGTCGGTTTTTGATGCAGTACCGCCTGAGGGGTCAAAGGTCCGTAATATCATCGCTTACGTGGAGTGATTTCTCCAGATTCTCTGAACCTTCTGATGGTTTTACGGACCGTAGATGGTAAAATCCCTAAATTCCTTGCAATAGCTGGTTGAGAAATTATGTTCTAAAACTGTTCGACAATTTGCTTACAAATTGGTGAGCCTCGCCCCATCCTTGTTTGTGAATTACTTAGCATTTCATGGAAGCTGCTTTTATACCCAAATCAATGTTGGTTTCCGGCCATGCCGCTTACGTGGAGTGATTTCTCCAGATTCTCTGAACCTTTTGATGTTATTTGGACAGCGTTTCTGGATGTTGTTGATAAATGGCTTTCCCTTTGCATAGTAGAGCTTTAACTTGCACTTACAGATTTAGCGACCAACTGTATTTAGAGACAGTGGTTTTCTGAAGTGTTCCTGAGCCCATGTGGTGATATCCTTTAGAGATTGATGTCGGTTTTTGTGATTTCTCCAGATTCTCAGAACCTTTTGATGAAAATATACACCGTAGAAGTTGAAATCCCCTAAATTTCTTGCATTTGCACTTTGAGAAATGTTGTTCTTAAACTGTTTGACTATTTGCTCACACAGTTGTGGACAAAGGGGTGTACCTCGCCCCATCCTTTCTTGAGAAAGACTGAGCATTTTTTGGGAAGCTGTTTTTATAGCCAATCATGGCACCCACCTGTTCCCAATTAGCCTGCACACCTGTGGGATGTTCCAAATAAGCGTTTGATGAGCATTCCTCAACTTTATCAGTATTTATTGCCACCTTTCCCAACTTCTTTGTCACGTGTTGCTGGCATCAAATTCTAAAGTTAATGATTATTTGCACACAAAAAAAAACATTTATCAGTTTGAGCATCAAATATGTTGTCTTTGTAGCATATTCAACTGAATATGGCTTGAAAAGGATTTGCAAATCATTGTATTCTGTTTATATTTACAT